>NW_003547009.1:28359-30326 GCF_000090795.2 Amphimedon queenslandica | reverse complement strand
ATTCCTTTATCATCTTTGCTCCGTCCTCCATCCAGTGTTACCTCATCATGAGGTAATTGTATCAATACTGACGCTCCAGCATCAGCTGTTGGTGGGTAATCAGGTTCCGCCTGTACAGTAACATTAGCATAGGCCACACCTACTGCTCCATCACCATCAGTCACTCTCAACCTATTAAATATTAATTAATTCAATTAATTTCTTTGTTTACTTAAAAATGTATTTTCCAACATTGAGGTGTTCCAGTGTTAGTAAAGGTTGAGTCCAATAATCCCGGTTCCCTGAGATCCTCTGTAGCGGACCACTGATTAAATCCCACTGGTAGAACAGGGTTTCTCCCTTGGGTCCATTGTCACTTGTTTCTATGGCAATACCATGACAACAGGCCACACCAATTACCGTATAGCTGGTTTATTTCGTGTGGAATTAATTTTCGTGCAGGCTCAAATCCACTAAAATTAATTCCACTAAATTTTATTAAAACCAATTAAATATTAACAAAAATTTAGCAAGGCACTAAAATTAATTCTAATGAAAATTTAAGCAGCAAAAATTTGAGGCCACAAAATAAACCAGCTATACGGTAATACTTACTTGAGGTGCCTACCATGCTTTGCAGGTTGCTTGACCTTGCAAATTTGTTAATCACGTGACTTTCCCCATACTAATAATACATGTCACGTGAGCAGGAAGTAAGAAAATTGGGTCAAGCAACCTGAAAACCATGGTACAGCCCTTTGCACAAAACTTGCACCAGTCTGATCATGTGACTTCATAAAAATATTAAGTTAAGCGTATAGCTAATCATCACGGGACTAGAACTGGTGGTGGCAAGTTTTCTGCAAAAGGCTGTACAGCCTGGAATCTTAACAAAATTTCTTCCATAGTTTCCTTCATCATTATAAACTAATACTTCAAGACCGTATTTACCAGCAACCAACTGTAGAATAAAGAGAATTAGAATGATAAATAATTAATAACTGCATGATATTAAAAATAGGTAAATTAACAATGAATGTTTGCATAAGAAAACTGCATATTCATTTACATTCCCATTAAAGTACTAAATGATCATTGTAGCTATGGTGATACAGTGAACTCAGTCATAGATAATTGACAGGCCTGATCATCAACAGGCACTATGAACATTGATCAGTAGACTATAGATACGTAATTTCATTGCTGTGGCAGTCTGACCACAAAATGTAACCCACTACTATTAATTATACCATATAAGGCTTTAAGATATTTATTAATAGTGGGTAGTGTACCTTTGACAGCAAAATGGCATCAAGCAAGCCAGCAAGAATGTTCCCTATTATTTTAGGTAAGTTTATTTTTATTTCTTTCAGTATGTGCTTACTTCATCATTAGATATTAGCAAATTAAATGAGATTGTACAGATATTGAAGCAATACAGGTTTCCTGAGGCAAAATGGTTTGAGTTTGGAGTGAATCTTGGCCTCCTTTATCCTGAACTGGAAGCTATTGATGTTAATCATAGAGGAAATATTTCACGTTGTCTCATGGAGTGTTTATCTAAGTGGCTGAGTAAAGCACATCACCCTACTTGGCAGACATTGGCTAGTGCTCTTAAAAAAATAGAACTAAAAACAGTGGCTGAAAAGATTGAAAAAACAAGTAAACAGTTCTAATTCAATAAGATTAAAGTTTATAGATCTATTCTTTTTCTATAGTGGTTGATACTGCTAGCCAGTTACTACAGTATTACAGTAGTAAAATATCTGGAGCAACACTCTCTGAAGAATCAGTTGATCTGTTACATACAGAAGGACTGATATCTGAAGAGACATTGAGGGAAGTGAAGAGTTGTGGATACACACTAACAGATGATGCAATGAGAGGAATATACACAGCAGTAGCTTATGATCATAACAAATTGAAATCATTTGCTAGCATATTATTAAGATCAACAGGCACTGCTAGTATAGGCAATGACTTAATGA
>NW_003547009.1:24393-28349 GCF_000090795.2 Amphimedon queenslandica | reverse complement strand
TCGACTGGTATCTCACACCATCAGAGTGAACCAACTTGAAGATTTCATAGAATTTCTTGATGATTGCTATCCTGAGCTAGGTCCTAACCTAACCTCTGCTGCTTCAGTGAAAGATGTCATGAAAGTTGTTAAAACCAAATGCAATGTCATCAATATTGCACCAGTAAAGGAAGTGGTCAGCTTTTATAGCATAACAGAAGCTAATCCATTGATATCTGATTATAGTACAACACTTGATGAGCTTTGTCACAAACTTAAGCTTCAATTCTTGCTCGATAAAAAGCTTTCAATGAGTGATTTTCTCATTTGTGAAACAATTGAGTTTGTTCTAGACTGGGATCCTGCTGAGCACTTATTGAATGATATTCGTCGTTTAATGGAGAAAGTATTCAAAGGATTGAGCAGAAGGATCATAGTCAAAAGCATGCATAAAGGGAACTCCATCATTATCATTTGTGGTGCTCCTACTCATCTAATGAATGCTTTGCAATTGAGGGCTCGTGATAATCTTACTGTGCTGCAAGAAGAATTTGCTTTGATGCAATTGAAAATAGGACACTGCAAGGTATATGATAGGACCATCAGGAACAAAGTATATATACCAGTTATGAATCTATCTATATGAATATAATAGGAGCTAAAGATTGTTGCAGAGGAAATTGAAATGCATGAAGGAGAATTAATAAAGATAAATCCATGCCTCAATGACAAAGAAAGTATGAGATACATTATTTTGCTTATAAAATTAAATCAATGTATGTACAGGTCTCCTTGATGATCAAGTAGCACAACTTATACCTTTAAAACAGAAACAAGGTAAGGACATTACATTACATTATAATCATTAGTTATAATAATTTTAGGATTTATCAATAGTAGCATGCAAGCATCAGGTATAGCAAAAATTTTGCATTATTGTAATTATAATTATAAAGGTTTTAAATCTAAAATCAAACAAATGAAAAGAGAAAAGGCTGCAAGCACAAAAAAGCGAATGTTACTAAAAGAAAATGAACATTTACAATCTACTCTAAGGATCAGAATAAGTATATACATGCTTCATTAGCTTCTAATGACATAATACATGTACTTTAAAACAGGTCGAAAGGAAGTACTACAAGACAATGAAAAAGAAATTAAGGAACTGCAGGAAAGTATATCATCTATTAGTGTGCAACTGCTTGAAATGAAACCTTGCAGTAAGTATATATCTTTATTAATATTCTAATCAGACATCAATAGATAAAGAAGTGAAATCCACACAGACAGTGCTATCATCCAATGGATCTATCTGTGAAGCTCAAGATGATTATAATGAAACAACTATTTCATTCAAAAAGGGTGAACTACTTCAGTTAAGTACAAATGGACATGAGGTACAATCACTGGAGAGTGGACAGAAGAGTGCTGTTCCAATGATATACATTGGATACTCAAGAGTAGAATTACTTTACTTGTTTCAGTTTGCAGTGACAAAGGAAGGATTATCCCTCCTACCTGCTCTCCTTGATGATGATGAAAAAGCAGAATATTTTATGCTAAAAATTACTAAAGATCCTACTCTATTACAATCATTGAGGGAATTGATCACAAAGGATAAATGTAAATAAACATGTATGGTGCATGCTTGTTTAATAAAACTTTTTATACAGTATTTGTAGCTAATTATAATTTTGAAGCACAAACCTTGGATAACTTAACTTTCAAAAAAGGTTTGGCAACAATAAAGAAATGATTATTACCCAATAATGTACTTTTACAGGAGAAGTACTTAAAGTAGTTAAATATCATGAAGATAATGATTGGTGGTATATGCATTCACTTCATACAGGCAATAAAGGCAACATACCAATTAATTATATAATACCAATTGAACAAAAATACTCGCCAATGTAAAAAAATTCTAAAGTTAAAGGATTTTTTATTAATTAACAATAGGTACTACAAATACATCTACTATCATAAAGTGAGTTGTGATGAAGCAGAGGAGAGACTGAGTCAAGCAGGCACTCAAGCAGGTACTTTCCTAATTAGAGATAGTGAAAGAAGCAAACCTGGACACCATTATTCCCTCTCACTTAATGGTGGAGCTACTATCAGGCACTATTGCATATACAGTGAGTTTTATAAGCATCATATATTCCCTCGTGTCCAGTTTGACTCACTCAATGACCTGGTACATCACTACATGATGAAAGCTGATGGTCTGGCCTGCTCACTAACGGTTCCTATACCTAAACAAGTAAACATACCCATTGCAATGGATAAAGAGTTGGAAATTAATAAGTCATCAATCAAATTTGAACAATGCATAAGTGTAAGACAGTTTGGAGAGACAGGGAAAGGTAATTGGAAAGGTAAAGGGACAGTTATAATTAAGACAAATATAGCAACAAATATTACACAAGAAACATTCATTAAGGAGGTAAATATGTTGCTAAAAATTAATCATAAGAACATCATCAGTCTATATGGTGCTTGTACTGAAGACTATCCTTTTTATATTGTAACAGAGCCAATGAATGAAAATCTCAAAGAATTCCTAATTACAAATAATCCTACACCAGCAGAGTTGGTAGATATTGCTATACAAGTTACTGATGGTATGATGTATCTAGGAGAACAAGATTACATTCATTGTGATCTAAGAGCAGAAAATATACTATTAGGAGATCATAACACTGTCAAGATAGCAAACTTTCATCTTGCCCAACACCTCAATGGCAATGAATACTACAGCATTAAGAAATGTAATGTACTAGCTTACAGATGGACAGCACCTGAAGGATATACTGCAGAATGACTAAGTATTAAATCTGATGTTTGGTCATTTGGTATATTACTATGGGAAATCGTTACTAAAGAAGATCTACCATATCCTGGCATGACTGATAAAGAAGTAGGGGAATTAGTATCAGAAGGTTATCTTATGCTCATACCCCGAGATTGTCCTGAACCATTTAAACAACTTATGATAAACTGCTGGAAACATAATGATGAGGAGAGGCCCAAATTTAAGGATATCTTTGATGTACTTATCACTTATGATACTCACGATACTTAATAATATACATTTACATAAAGTTACTACAACCTGGGACTCATGTAGCCTCAGGTCATTTATGCACAATGTCATTTGTCAATGTCAAATTCAAAGTGAACATGACAGGTCAACATGTACATGTAGCATGTGAAGTACTGAAAATAGGTGACAGGGGCATGCTTACATGGTACTATAACATTTTGTTGGTACATGTACAATTGTAATTGTACATGTAATTATACAACCTAAGGTATTAGACCCCAAGTTATTTCTATTTTACCTTTCATCATTGTTTCGTTGTTTCAAAATTTAATAATTATTTTTGTGAAAGCATTATGATTGAAATTAAGCAAAAGAGGCATACATACACATAGTCACATATGTTAGATGTAACATGTACGTTACATGTGTTTCTAATCTCTTATTCCCTCCTTCCCTATAACATACGTGACTCAATGAGATGGTTTTATCATTGACTCCATTGAGGTTTCCCTTCTTAGGACCAAACAATCTCCTCCAATGATAATGATAAGTAACACCTGGTGATGAATCAGGCCATGTACTGGATAATATCTTAATATGATCAGTTGGTAGTGTAATAACTGGATGTTCATTAGCAACTGCTATTGTAAGGACTGTAGAGAGAGAGGAGGAGAGATGGATAAGGGAAAAGGTGGAGAGTGTGCATGCACAAAGATCACAAAAAATATATATGTTGATGTATAAACCAACAAAATGCATGGTACAATTTCTATGAAAAAGGAATTTCATACAAAATAATAATTGAGCTGATAAATTGTGATAGATATACACTTTATATTTGAAGAAATTGGCAAAAATACTGTCAAGATGCACTCTTTCTCCTCATCATAATCCACTGTAATTTATCAAAACTGACTTTAAAAATTGTGAC
>NW_003547009.1:10515-21217 GCF_000090795.2 Amphimedon queenslandica | reverse complement strand
TTATTATTATTATTATTATTGAAACTTCACAGCACTAGTACAGAATTACAATTTGCTAAAGTTAAAAGAAAGTTAGAAGTGCTGAAGGACTGCAACAACTAGTGTTACAGCCTTAGAAATAGGATTTAAAATAGAATTAGTGAAGTAATTAATAAAGTAAAAATAAGTTAAAAATAAAATTTATGCAATGTGACACTTGAAACAGGGGCATAGATAGTGGTAAGAGCAAACAGAGTCGGAGGAAAAATATAACTCAAAGTGGTTGGGTCCAATAATCCCGGTTCCCTGAGACCGCTGATTAAATCCCACTGGTAGAATAGGGACTCTCCCTTGGGTCCGTTGTCACTTGTTTCTATGGCAATACCATGACAACAAGCCCCACCCATTATTACTTACTTGAGGCGTCTAGTATTAGTTTATCAGAGGGCTTTATAGTGATGTTAGTACTGGGGGATATGATAACAATAGGAGCCTTGTTGACATGGGGCTCTAAATAGAATAAATCATTATTATTATTATTGCTATTGTTATTATCTTACCTGGTCTAACTGTAATGTTAACAAAATCTCTTCCATAGTTTCCTTCATCATCATAAACTAATGCTTCAAGACCGTATTTACCAGCAACCAACTGCAGAATGGAGAGAATATGAAAATAATAATACAAATTAAAATATGCATGTGTAATTGTCATTGCTAGCGGTGCTTGTAACTTATGAATATACACCTCCTATGAGGTGTTTATGGAATTTACAAACTGAGGGGGAGCATGAGGGTTTAGAAAGTCCATAAACAACAAATAGGGTGTGTACATGATCTGTTTTAAACATGTTCATGGACCCTGAAGTGGTCCCAATGGCATTCAAAAACCTCATTCATATCCTTAAAATTATTCACGAGAAATGTCACCCAACTGCTAATAATACCTTATTAGGTAAATTTAAAGGCAACCCAATAGCAAAATGGCATCAAGCAAGCTACCTAGAATGTTGCCTGTTGTTCTAGGTTGGTTTATTTTACTGATACATCTGTGTTTACTTTATCATTAGATATTGGCAACTTAAATGAAATTGTACAGATATTGAAGCAATACAGGTTTCCTGAGGCTAAATGGTTTGAGTTTGGATTGAATCTTGGTCTCCTTTATCCTACACTGGAAGCCATTGATGCTAATCATAGAGGAAATACTTCACGTTGTCTCATGGAGTGTTTATCCAAGTGGCTGAGTAAAGCTGATGAAAATGTATATCCTCCTACTTGGCAGACATTGGCTAGTGCTCTTAGAAAGTTAGAAGCAAAAGCAGTGGCTGAAAATATTGAGAAAACAAGTAAAGTCAATTCTAATTCAATATAATGTATTGTAATACTCCTTTCCCAGTGGCTAGCCAGCTACTACAGCATTACAGTAGTAGAATATCTGGAGCAACACTCTCTGAAGAATCAATTGATCTGTTACATACAGAAGGACTGATATCTGAAGAGACATTGAGGGAAGTGAAGAGTTGTGGATACACACTAACAGATGATGTAATGAGAGAAATATACACAACAGTAGCTTATGATCATAACAAATTGAAATCATTTGTTAGGATATTATTAACAACAGGTACTGTTAGTATAGCCAATGACTTAATGAGAGACTGTGGTAAGAATAATTAAGATTTGATAGACATTTATTTTCTTATAGAGGAAATTTTTTACATGGCAGAAAGTTCCCCAGATGAAATTACTTTTGTGACAGAAGGGTCCCCTGGTGATGTATCAAGCATTGAACCAATCTCAGGTATTTAATTAAAATAATTTTAACAAGCAATAGTTATTAAAATTTTTAGTTGAAGAATCAAATGATAGACCCAAAGGTATATCTCAGTATTTAATACTGGTCATAATTAATTTTTATTTTATTCTTATTTGTTACAGAATTTGAGTTTCAAGTTTCAGAGGATTATAATTATCAATTCGACAAAATGAGAGGCAATTTTGGAACCTTTTATTTCAAAGTCACTCGACTGGTATCTCACACCATCAGAGTGAACCAACTTGAAGATTTCATAGAATTTCTTGATGATTGCTATCCTGAGCTAAACCCTGATCTAACCTCTGCTGCTACAGTGAAAGATGTCATGAAAGTTATTAAAACCAAATGCAATGTCATCAATATTGCACCAGTAGAGGTAGCAGTCAGTTTCAACAGTGAAGTAGAAACTGAAGCTAAGCCATTGGTAGCTGATTATAATGCAGCTGTTACTGAGTTTTGTCACACTTTCAAGCTTCAATTCTTGCTCGATAAAAAGCTTTCAACAAGTGATTTTCTTATTTGTGAAACAATTGAGTTTGTTCTAGACTGGGATCCTGCTGAGCACTTATTGAATGATATTCGTCGTTTAATGGAGAAAGCATTCAAAGGATTGAGCAGAAGGATCATAGTCAAAAGCATGTATAAAGGGAACTCCATCATTATCATTTGTGGTGCTCCTACTCATCTAATGAATGCTTTGCAATTGAGGGCTCGTGATAATCTTACTGTGCTGCAAGAAAAATTTGCTTTGATGCGATTGAAAATAGGACACTGCACAGTCTATGATAGGACCATCAGAAACAAAGTATACCAATTATTAATTAAAAATTTATATAAATATTATGATAGGAACTAAAGATTGTTACAGAGGAGACTGAAATGTGCGAAGAAGAGTCAGTAAAGATGAATCTATACCACAACGACAAAGAAAGTATGAGATGACTTATTTTGCTTATAAAATCAAATCAATGTATGTACATCAGATCTCCTTGCTAGTCAAGTAGCACAACTTTTAACTTTAAAACAGAAACAAGGTAGGCTAGGGACAATACATAACATAAAATCATTAATTTTAATAATTATTTTAGAATTCATCAATAGTAGCATGCAGGCATCAGGTATAGCATAAAAAATTATTATATCATTGCATTAATGTATATAATTATACTTTAGATTTTAAATCTAAAATCAAACAAATTGAAAGAGAAAAGGCTGCAAGTACAAAAAAGCGAATGTTATTAAGTGAAAATGAACATTTACAATCTACTCTAAGGATCAGAATAAGTATATACATGATTCATTAGCTTCTAATGACATAATGCATGTACTTTAAAACAGGTCGAAAGGAAGTACTACAAGACAATAAAAAAGAAATTGGGAAACTACAGGAAAGTATATCATCTATTAGTGTACAGATGCTTAAAATGCGACCTTCTGACAGTAAGTATATCTTTATTAATATTCTAATCAGACATCAATAGATAAAGAAGTGAAGTCCACACAGACAGTGCTATCATTCAGTGGATCTATCTGTGTAGCTCAAGATGATTATAGTGAAACAACTATTTCATTCAAAAAGGGTGAACTACTTCAGTTAAGTACAAATGGACATGAGGTACAATCACTGGAGACTGGACAGAAGAGTGCTGTTCCAATGAAATACATTGGATACTCAAGAGTAGAATTACTTTACTTGTTTCAGTTTGTGATGACGACAGGGACAGGATTGTCACTCCTACCTGGTCACTTTCAACTTGATGATGAAGAAAAAGCAGAGTATTTTATACTAAAAATTACTAAAGATCGTACTCTACTACAATCATTGAGGGAATCAATCACAAAATATAAATGTAAATAAACATGTGTGGTCATGCTTGTTTAATGAAACTTGTTCTACAAACAGTATTCAAGGCTAGTTATAACTTTGAAGCACAAACCTCAGATAACTTAACTTTAAAGAAAGGTTTGGCAACAATAAAAATACAATTATTACATAATATTGTACTTTATAGGAGAAGTAGTTAAAGTTGTTAAATATCATGAAGATGATGAAAGATGGTGGTATATGCATTCACTTCATACAGATGAAGAAGGATATGTCCCAATAAATTATATAACACCAATTGAAGGAAAATGCTCACTAATGTAAGAAATTAAAGCTACATGTATAACAAAGGATTAAAGGATTTAATTATTTATTAACAATAGGTCCTACAAGTACATCTACTATCATACAGTGAGTCGTGATGAAGCAGAGGAGAGACTGAGTCAAGCAAACACTCAATCAGGTACTTTCCTAATTAGAGAGAGCATATCTGGAATGAATACTCTCTCGGTTAAAGATGAAGTCACTATCAGGCACTACCATATATACATTGAGAATAATAAGTATTACATGAACCCTCGAGTCAAGTTTGTCTCACTCAATGACCTGGTACATCACTACATGATGAAAGCTGATGGTCTGACCTGCTCACTAACAGTTCCTATACCCAAACAAGTAAACATACCCATTGCAATGAATAAAGAGTTAGAAATTAATGAGCTGGATATCGAGTTTGAACAATGCATAAATGCTGGACAGTTTGGAGAGACATGGAAGGGTAATTGTAAAGGTAAAGGGCCAGTTATTATTAAGACAAACATAGCAACAAATATCACACAAGAAACATTCATTAAAGAGGCATACGTATTGCTAAAACTTTATCATAAGAACATCATCAGTCTATATGGTGTTTGTACTGAAGACTATCCTTTTTATATTGTAACAGAGCCAATGAATGAAAATCTCAAAGATTACCTAACTACAAATAATCCTACACCAGCAGAGTTGGTAGATATTGCTATTCAAGTTACTGATGGTATGATTTATCTAGGAGAACAAGATTACATTCATTGTGATCTAAGAGCTATCAATATACTATTAGGAGACCGTAACACTGTCAAGATAGCAAACTTTCATCTTGCCCAACACCTCAACAGCAATAAATACTGGATTGTTAAGGAAGGTACTACGCTAGCTTTTAAATGGACAGCACCTGAATGCCATACCTCAAAACAACTAAGTATTAAATCTGATGTTTGGTCATTTGGTATATTACTATGGGAACTGGCTACCAAAGGAAAAATACCATATCCTGGTATGACTAATGCACAAGTACAGGAATCAGTATCAAGAGGTTATCATATGCCCATACCCCAAGATTGTACTGAACCATTTAAACAACTTATGATAAACTGCTGGAAACGTAGTGAAGACAAGAGGCCAAGCTTTAAGAAAATTTTAGTTTACTTGTCACATACTCATGATACTGAATAATACATATTTTACATGAATTTCTTACAATTTGGGGTTGTAGCCCCAGGTCGTTCCTATTTTATCCACATTAAAACAATTTATGCTTATACACAATGTCCTTGTTTTGTAAATAATAATTTTAAAGTACATAAACATGACAGATCAACATGTAGTATGCCAAGTACTGAAAATAGGCGACAGGTACAGGGGCATGTATATAGGTACATGTATATTGCACATACTAATCTCTTATTCCCTCCCTCCCTATGACATACGTGACTCAATGAGATGGTTTTATCATTGACTCCATTGAGGTTTCCCTTCTTAGGACCAAACAATCTCCTCCAATGATAATGATAAGTAACACCTGGTGATGAATCAGGCCATGTACTGGAGAATATCTTAATATGGTCAGTTGGTAGTGTAATAACTGGATGTTTATTAGCAACTGCTATTGTAAGGACTGTAGAGAGAGAGGAGAGGAGGAGAGATGGAGGGAGGAAAGAGAAAGGAGAATAGAAGAGAATGGAAAAAGGAAAAGAGAAATGAGAGGAGAAAAAAGGTATATTAATAATCACAAAAATAGTATTTTTATGACCTGGAGGCAAAGCCCCTATATAAATTGTTCTTATAATTGTTTTCATTTATGTGTGATCCATTCTTGTTTGTATGTGACACTTACTACATGTTGTATTGGAGAAATAACAAATTGAGATGCCTTGCACCAATGCCCTTTACATAAAATTATGTAAAATAAAATTAATTGCAATAATTGATGTGCTCAATAATAATAATGATCATTACTCTTATTAAGCAGAAAATTAATAAAAATAAAATCAAAGATGAACATTATGAGACAGTATAAAAATGATTAGTTATTAAACTGATATACTTCAAGACCGTCATGTAATTATGAGAATGATAAATAATAACTGATTATAAAGTACCTGGTATAATTATCTTATGCACTAACTATGAATGGTTGCATAATGAAACATACCCTAGTATCATGCCTGTATTGCCATTAAAGTACTTACCATATTAATTTTCATTGTATGGGGATACAATGAACTCACAGTCATTGATAATAGACAGACCTGATCATCATCATGCACTATTGATCATTCAGTATTCCTAGTTAAGTAGATACATGTATTTAATTTCATTACTACGGCTGTCTGATCAAAAAATGTAACCCATTGCTACTAATTATACCATACAAGGTTCTAAGGTATTCATTTATAGTGGGTAGTGTACTATTGACAGCAAAATGGCATCAAGCAAGCAAGCAAGAATGTTCCCTATTATTTTAGGTAGTTATATCTTTTTTATTTCTTTTAGTGTGTGTTTACTTTATCATTAGATATTAGTAAATTAAATGAGATTGTACAGATATTGAAGCAATACAGGTTTCCTGAGGCAAAATGGTTTGAGTTTGGATTGAATCTTGGTCTCCTTTATCCTACACTCGAAGCTATTGATGCTAATCATAGAGGAAATACTTCACGTTGTCTCATGGAGTGTTTATCCAAGTGGCTGAGTAAAGCTGATGAAAATGTGTATCCTCCTACTTGGCAGACGTTGGCTAGTGCTCTTAGAAAGTTAGAAGCAAAAGCAGTGGCTGAAAATATTGAGAAAACAAGTAAACAGTTCTAATTTAATAAGATTAAAGTTTATACTCTATTTCTAGTGGTTGACCCTGCTAGTCAGCTACTACAGCATTACAGTAGTAGAATATCTGGAGCAACACTCTCTGAAGAATCAGTTGATCTGTTACATACAGAAGGACTGATATCTGAAGAGACATTGAGGGAAGTGAAGAGTTATGGATACACACTAACAGATGATGCAATGAGAGAAATATACACAGCAGTAGCTTATGATCATAACAAATTGAAATCATTTGCTAGCATATTATTAAGATCAACAGGCACTGCTAGTATAGCCAATGACTTAATGAGAGATAGTGGTAAGAGCAAGATTTATGATGATACATATTTAGTTTCTTGTAGAGGATATTTTTTACAGGGCAGAGAATTTCCCTGATGAAGACATTACTTTTGTGCAGGCAGAAGATTCCCCTTTTGAAAATTGTGAGGAGCACAATGTATCAACTATTAAACTCTCAGGTAAATTAAAATAATATTAGCAAAGCAAAAATTATTAAAATCTTTACAGTTGAAGAATCAAAAGTTATTCTCAAAGGTATCTCAGCCATTAATATTGGCTATAGTGTTTAATTTTATTCTTATTTGTTACAGAATTTGAGTTTCAAATTTCAGAGAATTATAATTATCACTTTGAAAAAATGAGAGGCAATTTTGGATCTTTCTATTTCAAAGTTACTCGACTGGCGTCTCTTACTATCAGAGTGAACCAACTTGAAGATTTCATAGAATTTGTTGATGATTGCTATCCTGAGCTAGGTCCTAACCTAACCTCTGCTGCTACAGTGAAAGATGTCATGAAAGTTATTAGAACCAAATGCAATGTCATCAATATTGCACCAGTAGAGGTAGCAGTTAGCTTCAACAGTGAAGTAGAAACTGAGGCTAAGCCAATGGTAGCTGATTATAATGCAGCTGTCAATGAGTTTTGTCACAATTTCAAGCTTCAATTCTTCCTTGATAAAAAGCTTTCAACAAGCGATTTTCTTATTTGCGAAACAATTGAATTTGTTCTAGACTGGGATCCTGCTGAGCACTTATTGAATGATATTCGTCGTTTAATGGAGAAAGCATTCCAAGGATTGAGCAGAAGGATCATAGTCAAAAGCATGCATAAAGGGAACTCCATCATTATCATTTGTGGTGCTCCTACTCATCTAATGAATGCTTTGCAATTGAGGGCTCGTGATAATCTTACTGTGCTGCAAGAAGAATTTGCTTTGATGAGATTGAAAATAGGACACTTCAAAGTCTATGATAGGACCATCAGAAACAAAGTATATACTGGTTATGAAATTATTTTTGAACTTTATTTGATTTTCAAACTTTATTTGAATATAATAGGAACTAAAGATTTTTGCAGAGGAAATTGAAATGTGTGAAGGAGAATTAGCAAAGATCAATTTTTACCACAACAACAAAGAAAGTACGAGATTGAGATAAATTATTTTCCTTATAAAATCAAGTCAATGAATGTATACCGGTATACAGGTCTTCTTGCTAGTCAAGCAGTGCAACTTATACCTTTAAAACAGAAAAAAGGTAAGGACATTACATTAACCATGTTAATCATTCATTTTAACAATTTTAGAATTCATCAGTAGTAGCATGCAGGCATCAGGTATTACATAAATAATAATTATTATTGCATTATTGTAATTATAATTAAAAAGATTTTAAATCTAAAGTCAAACAAATTGAAAGAGAAAAAGCTGCAAACACAAAAAGGCAAATTTTATTAAGAGAAACTGAACATTTACAATCTACTCTGAGGATCAGAATAAGTATATACATGATTCATTAGCTTCTAATGACATAATACATGTACTTTAAAACAGGTCGAAAGGAAGTACTACAAGACAATGAAAAAGAAATTGGGGAACTACAGGAAAGTATATCATCTATTAGTGTTCAGTTGTTAGAAATTCAAACTTCAAATTTTTACAGTAAGTATTCCAATAATACTTCATAATCAGACATAATTTATAGATAAAGAAGTGAAATCCACACAGACAGTGCTATCATCCAATAGATATATCTGTGAAGCTCAAGATGATTATAATTACCCAGCTATTTCATTCAAAAAGGGTGAACTACTTCAGTTAAGTACAAATGGACATGAGGTACAATCACTGGAGACTGGACAGAAGAGTGCTGTTCCAATGAAATACATTGGATACTCAAGAGTAGAATTACTTTATTTGTTTCAGTTTGCAATGACGACAAGGACAGGATTGTCACTCCTACCTGGTCACTTTCAACTTGATGATGAAGAAAAAGCTGAGTATTTTATATTAAAAATTGCTTATGATTCTACTCTACTACAATCATTGAGGAAGTTGGTCACAAAGAATAAATGTAAATGATAATTATGTATGGTGTGTGCTTGTTTAATAAATTTGTTTTATATACAGTATTTGTGGCTAATTATAACTTTGAAGGACTAAGTCCACATGACCTAACTTTAAAGGAAGGTTGGAAACAATAAAGAAATAATACTATATGTAATAATGTACTTTAATAGGAGAAGTACTTGAAGTTGTTAAATATGATGATGATGATGGATGGTGGTATATGCATTCACTTGATACAGACAGTAAAGGATATGTACCAATTAATTATATAGCACCAATAAAAGGAAAATACTCACCAATGTAAGAAGTTATAACAAAGAATTAAAAAATTTAATTATCTATTAACAATAGGTACTACAAGTACATCTACTATCATACAGTGAGTCGTGATGAAGCAGAGGAGAGACTGAGTCAAGCAGACACTCAAGCAGGTACTTTCCTAATTAGAGAGAGCATATCTGGACCAAATACTCTCTCGGTTAAAGATGGAGTTACTATCAGGCACTACCATATATCTATTGAGAATAATCAGTATTACATAAACCCTCGTGTAAAGTTTGACTCACTCAATGACCTGGTACAACACTACATGACTGAAGCTGATAGTCTGCCCTGCTCACTAACAGTTCCTATACCCAAACAAGCAAACACACCCATTGCAAAGAATAAAGAGTTGGAAATTAATAAGTCGCATATCAAGTTTGAACAATGCATAAACGCTGGACAGTTTGGAGAGACATGGAAGGGTGATTGGAAAGATAAAGGGCCAGTTATCATTAAAACAAATATAGCAACAGATATTACACAAGAAACATTACTTGTAGAGGCTGGCATATTGCAAAAACTTCATCATAAGAACATCATCAGTCTATATGGTGTTTGTACTGAAAGTTATCCTTTTTACATTGTAACAGAACCAATGAATGAAAACCTCAAATATTATCTAAATAAAACTCTCATAACACCAGCAGAGTTGGTAGATATTGCTATTCAAGTTACTGAAGGTATGATTTACCTAGGAGAACAAGATTACATTCATTGTGATCTAAGAGCAGAGAATATACTAGTATACATTAATATAGGAGATCATAACACTGTCAAGATAGCAAACTTTCATCTTATCCAACATCTTAATGGCAAGAAATACTGGACTGTTAAGGAAGACACTAAGGTAGTTCTAAGATGGACAGCACCTGAGTTTTTTACATTAAACCGACTGAGTATTAAATCTGATGTTTGGTCATTTGGTATATTACTATGGGAACTGGCTACCAAAGGAAAGGAACCATATCCTGACATGGCTACTGAAGAAGTAAAGGAGGCAGTATCAAAAGGTTATCATATGCCCATACCCCGAGATTGTCCTGAACCATTTAAACAACTTATGCCTAACTGCTGGAAAAATCATGAATATAAAAGGCCAAATTTTAACAATATCATTGATATACTTCTCAAATACAAAATAAGTTATTTGTAATTTTTTGGTAGCATATTTAATGTAGGTATATATATCATGTTAATGAATAAACAAACAGAAAGCAACACGTGTACCAGTACATTTGTTTTTATGGAACAAATTTTGTTTA
>NW_003547009.1:0-7540 GCF_000090795.2 Amphimedon queenslandica | reverse complement strand
AGATATTTTTCTTCTTGTTGTCAATTGTTACCTTTCTGTACATCAACAGTTACTGTAGCACTATCAGACTGACCAGCAGCATCAGTTACTGTCAGTTCAAACTGTATTACCGTATATCCAACCCACACAGTAAATTGGCCGCCATATTGGACGTCAAGTTTATTAAGAGTTCAATGGGGGAAAACACATTTTCTTGCATTGCTACCTTCTTGAGGCCTTTTTCGGAAGCTTAGAAAGCATCCTGAGAATCCAATGGGGTCTAGTAGTCACCTGAAAGATTGCTATCAAGAAATACAGAGTGGTTTCCTGGTACCAAGCCTTTTTCTATCTTTTCTCCATTGCTGCCAATGGAAAGTTGACGTCCAACGAACTTATTTTTTTTCTTGAAAGTTATTACGGTATGCAATGAATATATTTATTTTGCAATGAATATACTTAGCACGCATATCCTCTATTGATACATGTAATTATAAATTACTTTCATTTCCACTTGATTTCGAGCTTGAT
This sequence comes from Amphimedon queenslandica, assembly GCF_000090795.2. Taxonomy (NCBI): domain Eukaryota; kingdom Metazoa; phylum Porifera; class Demospongiae; order Haplosclerida; family Niphatidae; genus Amphimedon; species Amphimedon queenslandica. Next base: position 7,033 of record NW_003547009.1, on the reverse strand, counting down.
TTCCTTTCAACAGTTTCCACGAATACTTTACAATTCCTTTATCATCTTTGCTCCATCCTCCATCCAGTGTTACCTCATCATGAGGTAATTGTACCAATACTGACTCTCCAGCATCAGCTGTTGGTGGATAATCAGGTTCCACCCTCGGTTCCACCTGTACAGTAACATTAGCATAGGCCACACCTACTGCTCCATCACCATCAGTGACTCCATAGATAGAGTAAGCCACAGATGTTCATCCACCATGCATTATCGGACGCGATTTCTTCGTGGTATCAACTTGGATGCACAAATCTTTTTGTTTTGCATAAACACTATGACTACCTGTAACAGGTAATAAAAGACCAGAGCTGCAGCTTTCTTACTTTTTGCACAGCAGCTCGATAAGTGGACCGGGCGGAAAAATCGATTTTCAGTCAAAACAACAATAATTCAGTCAATGGCTTGCCAATTCTACAGTTTCAAAGTATTTGCTGATGACATCCATGATATAGATAGGTCTACCCTTCCTCTATCTCAGGCAGAATTCAGAAGTAGCTGCTGCTCCAATTCAGAGAGTAGCATCAACACAATTACAGTAGGTCACGTGATCAATTATCATCCACATAAATTATTATTGTCATTTGATTTTACAGTGCAAAGGTCATTATTATTTTCATTATAATTACTATTATGAATCAAAAACATTAAGATGCGAGGCCAAAAATATGGTATTATAAATGATATGATAAAATAAGATGATAAATTGTTGTATAGCTAATAAGTATGATAACTTATAAAGACTGACAAAATTATTAAGAACCACATTCCATACACTCCCAATAATCTGAATGATCAACAGATTTACAATCAATTTGCACACACTTTGAATGATACCATTTGCCACAACAATCACATCTAATCATTGTTTCATCATAAAAATCTGGAAGGCGGTATGTGCAGTAAACTTTAATTATGGAGACGCAGGTTTTACAAAACTTTGAAACATTTCTAAGATACAGAGGAAATGGTTCTATTTTTCTTTTTTGAAAACGTTGAAGTAAGTGTGATCTCATTTTAGTTTGGTTAAATGAGATAGACCTTACATTACTCCCAGTACAAAAAGCTGTGGCAAAAGAAATAGAAAGAAGCCCACAATCAGATGATCCTTGCTGCTGTTGAACAGGAAGCACGACTATCTTAAAGGAAGGCTTCATGGTGTTCACAATTTTAGCTATTTGAAGCATCGTTATTTCATTCAATTTTGATGATGCACTGTCCATTACTTCTACTACACATGTAGCTGGATTAACTATTATACAAAGCCAGTGTGAATTACCTAAGGCAATAAAATATTTTAAAATAGTTTTTAATATCTACCTGTATGCAAAATTTGAACAATACAAGCATCAGATTTACATGGAGGTCTAAAACTCAAATTTTCCCCACACAAAGTACTCTGAAGTCCCTCAACTTTATATTGTTCCTTTAACATCAGTTGTGAAGCATTAATAACCCTATCTGACAAGTGTCCTCCATCCTTCAGCACCCAGTAATCATCCTGCTTTAAACCAAGATCTTTGATCCACCAGTCATCTTCTAGCAAATGTTTATTGACATACATTTGTAAAATTAAATGATGGTTATTCACTCTTATTACCTTCATCAGTACTGCCTTCACTTTCAATGGTATATACATGATCTTCTACATCAGATCTCGATGGTTTAGGGAGCGGCTTCCTTCCTGTAGTAGTTACTCTATCAGCTGCTACAGTATCATAAATCAAAGTAGTATGGAATCAAAATAGCATGGTGTACCTTTTTCCATAAGAATATCCTTTTTTGTTTTTCCTCTTGTCACTACTGGGACCTTTTCTTTTGCTTTCTTTTAAGTTTCTCCCTCTAATAATGAATAATCATACAAGTTTTTATCAAAATTACTGGCATTACAGTTAACATTGTTTCACAATGATGATGGAAAATAGCACTTAATACAAAGGAATACTAAATCTTACTTTTCCCAGAAAGTACTTCCTTTTTCCCCACTGCAACACCTTTTATCTTAACAGCTAAAACAAAAATATAAATCATTATTAACTTCAAGTAGATTTGACATACTTCTTTCAGTACCATCAGTAAGCAATGCTTTCCTTCCTCTAGTCATAACACCACCTACAAAAGTATAAAAGGTATATGGACATGTAGGTAAATTAATACTTGTTTCAGGGATTGACTTCATTTCACTTAAATTGGTAGTAGCTCCTAAAAAGGTAAGGCCATTGATAATAAATTTATAGCTTCTCATTTCATAAGTGGGCGGGCAGTGTAATTAATTACTAATTATTATGATGAACCGCAATAATTAAATAATTAATAAAACTGTAATAACAGGAAGAGCATGTATGTGGACATGTATGCCTCAAGGGTACATAGTGCTAACCTATATCTTCTTCTTTCTCAATATCTCCTTCAATAACAGTATCTATTATATTATACATGCACATACTGTAGCAATTATTGGTAACATGAACATACCACTAAAAACAGATTGATCAACATCAGATTCAACATGTATTTCTTCACCATCAATTTCTTCTGTAAAAGTATCTATGAATAATAACTACATGTACTTAATATAATCAAATTTCAAGTCACCTTCTGTTTCAATAGTTTTCTTAGTACACCTCCTTTGCACTGACTTATCTTTAAATAAATAAATAAAAATGTAAACCAAATGATAGATACATGTACATGTACATGCATTTTTTCCATATTTTATACACAATAAACCCAGTTAGCCAAAATTATACTACAAGTACATGCACAACTCAAAGTCAAGCTATACATACATGTACCTTTCTGCTTTTCTTCTTTCTGTCTGGCCTTTTCTGCTCGCAATCTCTGCTTCTCTTCCTTTAGTTTTATTTTTTGCTCCTTTAACTGCTGCTTCTCATTGAGGATCTTAAGATTTTGAGCACTAGTTAATACACGTGACGACTTAGCATTGCTTTGTACATGAGGATTAACCTTAGGCATTGGTGATGGATGTTCCAAAGCAGCTTTAAGAGGGTGACTCGTCTGTTTAGCCATCATAACATGATCATCTGAATCATCTCCATCAGGGTCAAGGCTACATGTATAAGTACCAAAGCCTTCCTTTCATTTCTTATCAGCTTCTTCCTTAGATTTCTTAACCGATTCTTTCACAAAATCCTCATTAGCTTCATCAGAGGTGCAGGCACGTACCTTCTTTGGATAAGGTGAACGGCTTATCATAGGATTAAAAGGTATTACTTTTGAAACATCTTCTTCATCTTTACCCAATAATTTGGATCGGTCTAAGGGATAAACACCAGTTACACGAAATCCTGCGATTATATTTTTAATTGTCATGGAGCGCATCCAAGCTTGACCAAATAATTTCGAAAAAGAGTAACGTGTAACAACTCGTCCCTCCTTTACAAGATGCTCGTGACATACCTTCTTCCATTCAGCTTTTAAGGGGCCGAAGCAACCTTTGTCCAGAGGTTGTGCTAAATGGGTAGTATTGGGAGGCAGTGTAAAAATGACAACATCTTGTTCTGATGCCAACCTTATTGTCTCGGGACAAAAGTGAGTTGAGTGCCCATCCATTAAAAGAAGTAACGGCCTAACTGGAGGAGCGTAACGCAAAAAATGACCATTGAACCACATATTAAACAATTCAGAATCAATCCACCCTTTGGAAGAAAGCCCATATGTTGTTCCAGGCAGCTCACCAATTGTCATATCTGGATGTAAAGTTTTGCGATCAAGAATGACCATAGGAGGGATGCAAAAACCACCAGCACTGACACAAGCTACAACAGTCAGTTGAGATTTATCACCTGATGTTACAGCAACAGCTTTCGACCCTTTTTTAAACACACCTTTTGGCAAATCAGGACTCAATGGAACACCTGTTTCGTCCATGTTGAAGATCTGCATTGGTTTATCACTAATATCATATTCAGTGAGTGTACTTTCAAGTAGATCAAAATAGTGCTCAAAAACTTCAGGATCCGATGCTTTAGCTCTTGCTAAACACAACTGTGCAGGAGCTCGCAAAACAATTGATGGATTTCTTCGGCAAAAACCCTCCCACCACCCATGAGTAACAGTTACAGACAACCCTTTATTGTTACAGGCTCGTTGTACAAGGGCAATGACAGCATTCCTAGACTTGGGATACCCAATCGAAGCACTTCTTATCAAAAAACGAAGAAGTTCTTCTTCCTCTGCCTCAGTTAAGTATCGCGATGGACCACTACGACAACCATGAATAACTTTTCCCTGTATTCTGTCATTTAGAGTTGACTTGGGAACATTATACTCAGTAGCAGCTCTACGTACAGACATTCCAGTTTCCAGCACAGCTTTCATTGCTCTAGACATAGCATCATCATCCCACTGCTTATAGAACTCAGGCCTTTGAGGTTTCATATCTGGACAACTTACGCAATAAAGGTGAGACATGATAAAAGGTGCTGTAGTACAAGTACTCTTAAAAACTCTTTCAGAGAGAGGAACATCACCACAGCTTCTTACTAACTGACTCATAGGAACTAAAAATGATGGAACAAGAGAGATCAAGGTTATAAAACACAAAATATACCTACTTTAACAACTCCTTTGCCTCTTTTACCCTCGTTAAACTAATAAACAAGAACTCACACGTGGATGATAATTGATCACGTGACCTACTTTAGTTGTGTTGATGCTACTCTCTGAATTGGAGCAGCAGCTACTTCTGAATTCTGCCTGAGATAGAGGAAGGGTAGACCTATCTACATCATGGATGTTATCAGCAAATACTTTGAAACTGTAGAATTGGCAAGCCATTGACTGAATTATTGTTGTTTTGACTGAAAATCGATTTTTCCGCCCGGTCCACTTATCGAGCTGCTGTGCAAAAAGTAAGAAAGCTGCAGCTCTGGTCTTTTATTTCCTGTTACAGGTAGTCATAGTGTTTATGCAAAGCAAAAAGATTTGTGCATCCAAGTTGATACCACGAAGAAATCGCGTCCGATAATGCATGGTGGATGAACATCTGTGGCTTACTCTATACTACACGCCCAAGAGTTGGAACATGGACCAGTCCTGATACAGGCCTGAATCATTACTGATGATCGAGCCTGGACCGAGGATTTGGGGCAATGTCCTGATCCGATATTGACGAATCAGCCACGATTTATGCTGGTGCCAGACCTGATCCGACAACGATAACGATATTCATTAAGCCTCATTATGGCGTACTTCCTGTTATGCTTAATTAATACTTAATTATTATTCATTATTAATTAAAAATGATTTAAAATTATTATTAAAAGAAAAAAAGATTATAATTGTTTTCTTTATCATAGTCTACCAATGTTCCACAAGTAAGACACTTCATGTTTTGTAACTTAAGACACCTAAAGAGCCATAAATTAAGAAGGCACTAAAATAATAAACTTACATTACTGAGAAATTAATTTCCCAAAATCTCCAACATTAGTGAACTCTCGGGTTCCATGTAGTGAAGCAGATCTTTCGAAGGTATCTTGTCACACATAGTCCTACAAAGCTTAGTTCCATAACATAACTATAATGAGGCATAAATTCTACATAAGCAAAGGAACACATACCTTCCTTAACCAGCATGATGAAGGCAGGTTCACAAAAAAATTCAATGCTATTTGAAGTGAACTATAATGACAAATGATGATAATAAATTAAAACACTATGATTAAACTGACCTTAACAAGAGCTTTAAACAAGAAAGTTTCAGTTCATCACAACCTGAATAATGAATTTAGCTTTTCACATGAAATTAAACAAACCTAAGATTATCTTGTCTTGAAACTTAGTGAGATAAGGTAACTATAGAATGTATACTAATGGCCTTGCTAAATTAATAAATTAAGAATTAAAGGAGCACCTACTATACTAATATTTCCAGAATAATCTTCCGCATCAAAAATTCTAAGGAAAAGTAACAATTACACACATAATCAATAAACTATTTTACCACACTTGTGACTATCATTCATAAGTCTCTCAGTACAATATCTTCATCATCATGATCACTAATACATCCACTCTAATTAAAAACATAGTTACAATCACATGTAGTGAACCATTTTTACGCCTGATTTCTCATCGTCTTCACCAGGTCTCTACTTTTGTATCATAGAGATTTTGTAGGCAAGATGTGGTAAACTTTAATTGGAAGGTGTCAGTCGTTTTATTTTCCAGTCATGTATCTGCTCAATTAATTTATTTAGCTTGATTGTGTATCTACATGTGCCTACTTTTTACTCAAAATATCGTGTATCCTACTCATGTTTAAGTAATAAATGGTTCAAAATAGCCTAAAAATAGTATAACATTTAATGTAGTCCACAGTACTCACATAACATCCAGTGATTTAGCCCTAGTGTATACAGCCAACAAGATTCCTCTTAAAGAGTCAGATTAAGATGATTTTCTTTAACAAAACATGTCAGATAGTCCACGCGGGGCTGCCATCTTGAAAAGCATCGATCTGATCATAGATACTATATATCCCTGGATATGAAACACGGCCTGACCGGATGTTCTGAGGCTTGTTTCACCGGAAATACGTCATATTACGTTTTCATTCAGAATAAAAATAAAACAATCATAAAAAGTATTATTATTGCTAATAAAAGTGTGATTTATGTACAATAATACAATAAAACTTGACTGACATTTATCATGCATTATAATTGCTGAAACTTTCCTTTTCTTTTAGTATATGCAGTCTACCAATGCATGACTTTCCCATCTCTTGTCACCTAAAAATGATGATTTTGACAACACAATTGCACCAAAACTAAAAATACACTCCTTTTGAGAATAGGCCCACTACAACTACCTATTCTCAAGCTACAAAACCATATAGAAAAAGTTCCAATTAAGTCAAGTATTACAAAGAAAAATTGGCTAGAAAGGTGGGGCTTGAAAAACCAAGATTTAGAAAATAACAGCTCTTTTACTTAACACAAACTCTAAATAATAGCCCCACTACAAC
>NW_003547008.1:35330-37930 GCF_000090795.2 Amphimedon queenslandica | reverse complement strand
CAGAAACTTAAGCAAATTAGGCCAATGATATGTTGCTTGCAAAAAATTCACAGCTAGATGATCACATAGCCATAAAAAAACATGAGGAGTTAGACAGAGAGATTTATAAAAAAATATCATGGGCACAAAACCGAAATCTACAAAACCAGCAAGGTTTGTATTGTAATTCAGGTATAATCATGGTATTTTGCTTCCAAAAAGGGGTGTAGCTTGTATTAAGGTGCGGTAAGTTAAAAAATTACTATGCTTTTTCATAACTGGCTATAGTCAGTTACTCAATTTTTTATATCAAATTAAGGTAAGACATATACAGTACTAATTCATACATTACACTTCATGTAGCCACATACATGTACACGTAATTCCTTTTTCATCTTTTTGATATTACTTTGAAGTATAATATAAGAAATAATCTGTAAAAAAAGAAAAGATTGTTAAACATTAAAGCACAAATAGTGGGGATAAAGCTTCCATTTTTGGGGGGGAATCCAACTTTGGGGGTTTTAAATGTATTTTTATTCTGTAGGACCATACCCATCTACTCCTTGTATTCCGTAATTTCATGAGTTTAACTATTCTGGAGTTTGGAAAACATAAAAGAACAAAAGTTTGGCCCAACAAAAGAAACTCACTATACAGTAGTTATACTAACTTATAAAGATACTGAGCACTAGATGTACATGTACATAATTACACAGTTATGCATAATTATTTTATCAACTCACATCTTGTAGTGTGTCTTGATCCTTTTCTTTTAGTTCCTATACAATACAATATTCATAAAACAATATTCAATTATTCATATTATGTACCTTTTGTCTCACATCTTGTCTCCTCCATAAAGTTAAGTTACCAATAGTCAGTTTCTTTAATCCTTGTCCCATTAGTATATGAATATTCTCTATCATCCTCAATACAGTAAACCCAATATCAGTGAAAGGAAAGGAGCAAGTGACACATATTGAATTAGTTTGTTCAATGCACTCAATCTTCAGTAATTTACCGTCAGACACTTGTGCAAGGAGATTCTTGATATCTTTAAGTACATGTTCCTCTGGCTCCCAGTCAAGGACAAAAGTAACTGTTTCACATTGAAGATGAGGAATGGAAGAAAATCTTTCTTTCAAACAAAGACTGATGGAGAGTGAATTGCAGAATTCCTTTAACTGAGTTCTATATGTCTCGATGTATCTTGTAGCTTCTGTGATCTCCATTTCTTCAACTACACTATCAAGGAATTCAATATTAGTCAGTGAGCACTCATTTTGAATAAGACACAAGAGACTAGGAATATCACAGCAGTTCTTCACCTTTTCCCTAACAGAGTGATAAGACAAGAATTCTTTTATCTCTTCTAAAAGAGAAGATTTTTGTTTAAAAATCTCGCCAACATTGTGAAACATCCTTGTATAAGACATTCTCATTGAAGTAAAGTTTGCCCATAATCTTTCCAAAACAGGAACTTGTACTACAAAAGACACTATTACTTCTCTATAAAAAATTAGTACGTACATGTAGATGTATATAAATTGTAAAAGGTACATGTTTATACATGTATCTTGTTTGGGGGTGAGTCCTACTTAGTAACGCTACCACATTACTAATACATGTACATGTACATGTACATTATATGCATGATTTGAGGTAATACAGATTGAGAAATACAACATGTAGGATTACATAAACAAATTATACGTAGCAATTATTTGCTATGTTCATGACATACCAGATTGTTCTTTAGCTATTATCTTGGTTTTATCAGAACTTGTACTATCTATACATTGTAGATCATTTATCATAATAATAATTATCACCAAGAATTAGGAAGAGTACATTACCCATTACCTTGTAGCCCTACAGGTAGATCATGATCTTTACTATTCTCAGGAATCAAATCTGATTCAGTATCTATGTACTTACCTAAGCACATATTAAAAAACCAGTAATGCATTGTATTTCACACAAACATATGTGCACATGTAAATGTATCCCCCAAATCAACAATTGTGAATATTATTCACAATATTATTCCTTCATGTGAACATGCTTAGTCTTAACAATAGATACATTACATTTGTTTATTAAGATACCTTAAGGAGACAATTATTAGCGGGTATTTAATTTAGCAAATTTTAGTGATGAAAAAAATTGCTAAATTACATTTAAGTCTGCGCTAACTTTGATTTCTGATTGTAATACCGTATAGCGGGTAATTTTCGGTGGTTGAAAATTTCAACTGAAACCAGAAATAACTTTAGAATAAAAATTCGTTGGTTTTATTTTCGACTAGACAAAAATAATTGATCTGATGTCTTCATTAGCATCTGTAGGACTAATAGCATTAGAAAGAGGTCCCCTGGTCCTGTAGGCTCTGAAAGAGATTCTTTAGAAGGTGAATACCGTTTTCAAGGCCATCCATGCTTTTTATCATGTTGTTAATAGTTTATTATGGTCACGCCTATCTTCAGAATTAATTTTCATCAGAATTAATTATCGTTCAGAATTAATAGCAACAAAACAGACGAAAATAAGCACCAGTCGAAAATTACCTGCCATACGGTATTAATATTTATTAATATTAAATGATCAAAATGCTAAAT
>NW_003547008.1:29024-32188 GCF_000090795.2 Amphimedon queenslandica | reverse complement strand
GATTCATAGATCGTAGAGCACCTAATAGTGAGTCCCAATTGGCTCCTCCTTTACTGTCAACATTATCAGCTGGGAGAGACACTCTGTAATACAATGATCCACGTTTCCAAGGTGCTGCATTTCAAAGGCATCCAGTGTATCTTTCAGTAGTCCTAGTCTCAGTCCCAGCTCTTGCCACTTTGTTCTCTGAAAGCCACATTTCTTCAATAGATCAATAACATCAATTAAATGACCAATATCTAGGTCTATAAAATGGTGCATTATATATAATGCTATGCATGCTATGTCAAAATGCACATACCTGATGAACAAAATTGAGCTGCCATATTTTTAGACTTAGATTAGTTAAAGTTATTCTTGTTAATGGAAGCATAGGCCAAAGCTAAGCCCGAGGCTAAGCCGGCCTAGCCAACTAGGCCTCGACAAAACTAGTCTTTGCCGAATGAAAAATTGAAAATAGACCCATTGCAGACACGCCCATTTTGTGTAAATAAACATAGCAACCGTTGCTACCCGCCATCTTGGAGGACATGTGGCATGAGTTGCCATACTTGTCAGTTGTCACTACTAAAATAGCGATGCTTTTTGCTTGCAAATCTTCTTCTTACCTATTTCTTGCAACTCACTGATGGTTTAGAGCTTAAAGCTAACCTACTTGGTCAATTTGAAGTTCATATTAGGCCGGGGCGAGCCTCGACTGCCGGCCAGACAGATAGCTCAGTAATATCGAATTCCATGGTGAGTAGAGTTATGGTGAGTCTTAATTTCAGTCTCATACTGCCAAATAGCATATTTACCTTCCTTTAGGAACTACTCTACATAAGGAACAGGCTGACTACTGGCTGCCTGATGATCAGTAGCAGGCTGAAACTCGGCCTGTATTGAGGTCCCACTGACTATTTTGGTCAGTGAGCTGTTACTTTAAGACAGTAGCATAAATAATGATTATATACATTCAAATTTGTTAATAAATTGACTTTTATTTCTGTAAAAATGAGTAAAACTGCCTCTCTCAACTCTCTAGTTCTACTTTCACCGCCACATTCTTGATAACTATTCTATTATTAGGATAATAGATTTTGGCAAAGTGCAACAATGCAATTACTGCACTGATCCATAAAATAAATTTTAGGTGTGGTCAGCACTTAGTGCAGATAAACATGGCACGTGGGTAGGAGAAAGAAGAAAAGCTGAAATTTATTTTAGCATCTGCAGCTCTATTCAAAGAAAGAGTAAGCACAAAAAATTTGCCTAGATATTTAAAAGAGACTGAAATACCGTAGGTCGGGATATATTCGCGGCTGCTTATTTTCGCGATAATAAAAACTAATAAAAAGGTTCAATTAAATACCATGGAAACCAATCGATTGTTGCTATGACAATAAGACCACGTGTTTATACAATTACAGTGTTCAGCAGCTATTTATCTATTCTTTAGCAGCTTTAGTGGGAGCCATCCAGTTCTCCATCCGCTATCTTCTTGTATGGACCACTACCTTCGAGCTCTTCGCTGCAAATCCTTGCCGCTCCGCTTGCTGGTGATAATTAACCACGCCCAGGTCAATAAATGGGTGGGAGTCCCAAGAATGGGCCAAGATACGGCGAGGCAGAGTGAAGAGAGTAGCTCCGGTTGAAACAGCTCCAAAGAGACCAAGGATTAGTAACAGCAAGAAGAACAACAGCCCAAGAACACTGCAACAGAGTCTTTTGCTATTAATATCGCGGATTTTTCAATTAAAATTGCATTTGGTAACCGTGGTAATTGCTGAGTGCAGGAAAAAATCGCGAAAATAAGCAGCCGCGAATATATCCCGACCTACGGTAGTTTGGTTGCTCCTGCTTTCCCCAGTGCTGCCTGAAAATTTTTCGAAGAGGCTAAATCACAAACTTTGAGCAACTGTAACTTGCAAAAAAAGAGATTAGAAAATTCCCACATATTTTTTAATCTACGTACTTTTCTCTACCTATCAATGCTAATCTTGATCAAATAGAGTGAAACACGAAGATTTGGCTAGGAAAAGTGGTCTATTCTTGAAAATATTCAGCTTTTGCTACCACGGATTGCTATGAAAATACAAAGGAGCTAAATAAATTATCTTTTTCTCAAATCTTACAAAGAATTATAACTCAGGAGAGCTCAGTAAAAAAGATATTGAATAGGAATTAACAGGAATTTTCATGACAGAATGACAACCCAACTGTATAGTACCCGCCTACACAAGCGTGGCGAGTCCAATTAATGTACAAGCAATACTGATACTCTAAACACAGCTGTACTCTATTGTCATTATACAGTATTAAGTATATCTGTATATACATGTATACCTGTTTTGCTTTGAAGAGATGATCGTAAATGATCTATTTCCATTTGTATTGCTTTTGTCATCTTTTTACTCTCTTCCTTCTCAGACTCTAAATAATAAAAATGAACCAATTAAATTATTAGGAGCATGCAACAATTCAGCTACATGATGTATTTATTCAAAATTCATGCACATGACAATATTCATAGATATCATGTCTCAAAACATGAATGTCATTATACCTGATGATTGTATTGATGACTTATTGCTTTCATCAACTTCTCTACCTTCATATGAGATACCTTTAAATTATCAATAATTATAATTAATAATAATTAGTATATACCTAATGTGTCTATTGTATCCTTCAATTTAGCATTCTCCTCAAGTAAATCATCTCTTTCACTCTCTACCATCTCCAGTTTCTTCATTAGACTCTTCACCTCCTATCAAATATTAAAGTATACTATTAAATTATATACACATACATTGACTAACCTCATCAATTGCATGTTCATCATACACAGTATAGTAACCAATAGTTAAACTAATCAATCCCATCTCCTTTAGCATATCAACATTATCTCTAGCTGTCACTAGTAAACTCTCCATCAGATAATGAGGAGCATAACAAGTAACAATGATGGAGTTCCCTTCCTTGATCACTACCACTTCCACTTGATTATCCTTGAACGTTTTCCATAGGAGGGCTCTGATACTGGAGAGAGAATGCTCACTTGGATTCCATTTCAGAACAAACTTGATCGTCTCACAAGTGAGGAGAGAACAGGATAATCTCTTAAGCTGACGATCACAAAACATTGTTAACTTGTTCTCACAGAATTCATCCAAGTGTGTCTG
>NW_003547008.1:20778-26555 GCF_000090795.2 Amphimedon queenslandica | reverse complement strand
GAAAGGCTGAAAAACTTAAAGCAGCTTGATCTAAGACTCCTTTAGATTAGTCCTCTCATTGAAAGAATTAAAATTGGGAGAACAGCTTGATTAGAAGTTTAGCTTGGCACTGGCATTTCTCAGAGTGGCAGGACAGTTCATTCTTGTCTCTTTTACTGGGTCATTTTGGTCAGTTGTGTTAAATGGAGTGTTTGCTCTGTTCAGACCCTGCTGGGCCATGAGGATGGGGTCTGAAATTCTGAATATGCATGCAGGCTAAGAGCTGGATTGATTTTATTTAGTTCAATCTTATTTCAAATGGTAATTGATGGAAGCTAGATTAGAAGTTTAACTTGGTACATTTTCTCAGTGTGACAGGTCTCGTTCTTGTCACTTTGATTGGGTTATTTTGGTTGTGTTGACTGGTGTGTTTGCTCTGTTCAGACCCCGGCCATGAGGCTGGGGTCTGAATATGCATGCAGGCTGAGAGCTGGATTGATTTTATTTAGTTCAGTCATAATTATTATTTCAGTTGTTAATTGATGGCTCATGCTCGCCCCCACAATGTTTACATTCACCTAGTTAGAGTAAATGAAAGGGATTGGAAACTTCCGCGTGGGTTTTTGACCACAAAATTCTTGATTTTTTCCATTAAAATTAGAATAACTCCAACAAGAGTGCTCTGATGAAAAAGAAACTCAACTATCAAGGAGTTCAATGTTTTGCAATGTTAATTATTATTTATTTGGAATATTTAGATTAATATTTCGAGTGTTATAGCGCTTTTGCCCATAAAATTGCTGTTTTCTCCCTCTAATAAAGACATTTGTAGCTAAACTCTAAAAAGCTTGTCAGAATATAAAAGAACTTTCAATTACCTATGGAATGATATGAGGCAACACTAGAATAGCAAAAGCATGAAAGCTGTAGAGGCGGAAAAGTGTCAAAAAATATGCCGACTTTGTGTACCCATAACTGGTCGAAAAATAGCTTTATAGAAACAAAAACCTTGCTATAGGTAGCCATAAACTTTCTATGTGGAACAGAAGATATATCATAAGCAAGCGCTATCTAATAGTCACACAATATTCCTTCGAGATCCTTTCCGCACAACAACTACTATGGAGGAGATGGGGAATGAGATAAACACGGACGTTGCCAACCAGGTAACCAGGGGTGACGAAAACCGCATTACCGGCCGGGAACGGTAGTTTCCAATCCCTTTCATTTACTAAACCACGCCCGCCCGCCCATTCTAATCATGTCCGGAATTGAAACAAAACTTTAGTTTCCGTAAACTTAAACTTAGAGGAGGAGAAAAAGGAGGAGTTTCGGGACTCTAAACACTCAAAATAAAAATGAGTCGAATGCACATGATATACGATGATACCCTGTTACAGCAGGAGGGGGTGAAGGTCAGTAAGTGGAAGAGCGAGTGGAACTCGAGCCAACTTCAAAGGTAACTTGTATAATACATGTATTTCTAATTAATGCTCATCTCTTGTAACCAGTGGTAGGGGTATACTGCTGGAGGGTGTGTTTCATAAGAAGACACGACACATTATACAAGACACTAGCAATAAAAAGGTAATCATAGTTTTAGAAATTGTAGTATTTACCCTGTACATGTACATGTATGTGTACATGAAGGGATACATTGTCACTAGTCTTGTCGCCCAGCCCCACCTACTGCCGACTTGCAAGAGCTGCTTATAGATACTGTGTACATGATAATATAATTACTTGATATAATATAATTGCTGATAATTACCAGCAATATTGCATGATATTGCTGGTAATTGTAGATTTGGTGAATTGCTAAATTTTGGTGATTTGATTGGTGTTATCAAAGTCACCAAAGCACACCAAGCTCATTGGTGTTTGGCGAATTTGTGGCAATGTACCACTGAGCATGCACTCCTTGTAAAAATAATGATTATCAATAATTATTATTTAATTACATGTACATTATTTTTTTGTAGTATCGTTTTTGTGTCTTCCATATTGAATTTGATGGTGCTTGCCAGAGAAAGTTTGATGCTGAAGGCAAAGAAATTGAACCGAACTTTGGACAAACGGCTAAAGTAAAAACCGGCTACCTAAACTCATCATACAGTAAGAATTGGAAGTCGTACATGTACATAAATATAGTGACCAGTGTGTCTGGAGGTGTGTGTGTATAAGTAATGTAATACCTGAGGACTGAGATATCTGCTTGAGCTGAAGCTGAGGGCAGATATCAAGGGACTCAGGTATTACATTACCGATACCGTATAGTGGGAAATTTTGGAGGGAATTAAATTTGGTAAATTTGGCATTTTGATAGCCATTCGCCAAAATAAAACCCACCATTTTGAGTAATTATACACATGCTCAATGGCACATGGCCACTAATTCGCCAAATTAAAATCCGCTAATTACCAAAATTTAGCAATTCGCCAAATTTTAGTCCTTCCAAAATTTTCTGCTATACGGTACTCACCTCCAGACACACTAGACTTCACTTCTTCCATTAACCATTATTTATTGTTGCCATAGAAACTGTTGCCAAGGGAACACCTGACACATTGAGTTATGCTGAAGTGTGTGAAAGAGTTCATTCTGATCTGGTTGGATTTGAGACAGCGAGTCATTCTCAATCGATTTGTTTTTGGGGAGAGAATGAGAGCTATGATCATGTGGAGTGTAGCCCAGGACAAAGAATTAGACTAAAGACAAGAGGAGACTCTCTACTGATAGGTGAGGGAGGAAGTACATGTACTTTTAGTACCGTACAAGATGATTTAATGGTGAGAGCAATATTTGGTAAATTTGCCTGTGGAAAGTTAATTGGTGAATTTTATATTGGTGATTTTGTGCCACATTCCATTGAGCATGCTCAGATTGAAACAAAAATGGCGGATTTATTTTGGCAATTTTTTCATAAATCCGCCAATTGCCAATTATTAATTCCTCGCCAATAAATCATCTTGTACGGTATATTGTAGCTGCTCACCACATCTCTTAATATTTTCCTTTCTTCCCTTTTACATACACAATGTACATGTACATGTACATGTATGCACAGATTGCACACATACACACACCCTCTCTTTCTCCTTTGTTTTATTTCTTCTGTATAACACATCAACATGTACATGCATTTACATGTATTTATGTGTATGTACGTGTATTGCACGTGTATTGTACGTGTTTCATCTCTTCTCTCCTCTCCCTAGAATCATTCACAAAGCTGGATAGTGATCAGCGAGCTCATTCATCAAACTACACTGGAGGGGAGAAGACAGGACAGAGCTGGACTGATAAGGTACTCGGACACAAATCAACTGATGAACCCAGCCAGGGAACAGGAGGAGGAGGAGGAGGGGAGGTTGATGATGATGAATGGGTGAGGATATTCTTATCTTATGTTCTTGTACATTGTGAATTACATCTACTATTATTTTAGATACCTGCATGAGCATGTGCATGTACACATTAGTGTTGTGCAGTACTCTATTTTCTGTTTTAGTTCTAGTTTTAGTTCTACCAACTACTCCATTTCTACTTTTAGTTCTAGTTTTAGTCTTACCAGTACTCCATTTCTAGTTTTAGTTCTAGTTTTAGTTCTACCAGTACTCCATTTCTAGTTTTAGTTCTAGTTTTAGTTCTACCAGTACTCCATTTCTAGTTTTAGTTTTAGTTTTAGTTTTACCAGTACTCCATTTCTAGTTTTAGTTCTAGTTTTAGTTCTACCAGTACTCCATTTCTAGTTTTAGTTCTAGTTTTAGTTTTACCAGTACTTCATTTCTAGTTTCAGTTCTAGTTTTAGTTCTACTAGTACTTCCGTTTTAGTTTTAGTTTTAATTTTAGTTCCATGCCAAATTCTGATTCTGGCCTTATAGTTCTAGTTTTAGTCCTACTAATACACCATTTCTAGGTGATTTTTATAATTTTTTAATGAAATTTAATTTTAATAACTTAAAAGGGTAGCATTTTAGTTCTAGTTTTAGTTTTAGTTATTCAAAGTGGTACCATTTTAGTTCTAGTTTTAGTTTTAGTTATTAAAAGGGCTCCATTTCAGTTCTAGTTTTAGTTTCAGTTATTAAAAGGGTAGTGTTTTAGTTCTAGTTTTAGTTCTAGTGATTTAAAAGTGCACATTTTAGTTTTAGTTTTAGTTTCAAGTCCTTAATAGCTAAATCTTTAGTTCTAGTTTTAGTTCCAGTGCTTTAATTTGTCAAATTCTAGTTTTAGTTCTAGTTTTGGTTCTTTGTATCAATGTAGTTCAGTTCTAGTTCTAGTTCTTGGAACTAGAACTAGGAAAAAAATAGGTGTACTAAAATAGATTTAGTTCTAGTTCCGTTGGAACTAGCACAACACTACAATAAACAGTTCATTACACATTGTTAGTGGATTCATACCACAATATCCTTCTAAATGACCATAACATAGTTTAGAAATAGACAATAAATTACCGTATACCGGTTTATTTTCATGGTAAAATATTTTCGCGAATTTCACGGTTTGGTGATCATTCGTGAAATTTTTTTACCTCAAAATTCTGCTCTTCATTGCCATGTGGTGCAGTCTGCAAGCAATTCACGAAAATTAATTCCGCTAAAACTTAGAAATGCAAGATTTCCACTGCAAAAATAAACTGGTACACAGTACATGCAGTAAAAGTAATGCCATTTTACATGTACATACAGTATATAGAGAATATTATTGGGAAAGGAATTTGTTTCTGTAAAGAAATACCTAAAATACAATTCACCATCTTTCATTCTGCACACTGACACATGGTTGTAAAATCACTATAGCAATGATATTTGGCAATTTCTAACTATATATTACAATATTTCCAGCTACAAGGTATAACTACAGACTGTAAGATTGGGCTAGCTCAATTATAATCGTACAGTAAACAATGAGAATAATATAATAAAGAACACAACTGACTAGAATAAGAGTCAAAGAGTAGAAGAGAACGGAAGAGAGAAAGAGAACCATGAAGTATAATAATAATCATAACAATACACACCTATTTATATACATGCATACAGGAAATGACAAATAATACATCACACAGAAATAATAATGAATTCTATTAATGATACATAATTATCCCACACAGACATAATTACGAGTAACATTAAATTACAAATGGTACACAGCTACACATTGAATTCAATACAGACAATATGTAATATTTCTCTTAAAATCTTGACACAATTATTCAAACAAATTGCCAAAGACTTACCTTTATCAGGAGATAATTGTTTTTTATTTGTAGGTGGGCTGTCATGGGCTGAGTCATTAAAAGAGGTAGTCAATGGGGGAGCCTCGGCTATAGTTAAATAAAATACATAAAGCAGTGAAAAGTACACTCACCAGGAGTGTCTTCAGAGCCACCAGTCTCAGGCTATGAAAGAAGAAGAATAGCAAAAGAAGAGTAAGAGAAAGGAGCAAATGATAATGTCATGCATGATGGAGGGCCAGGGGTTGTGCAGTGTAATTTAATCCTTTTGCATAACAATGGATGCTGTTCTTATATAAGAACACATAGGCAGCTCACTGTATATAGTACCAACTACATGTATGTAGCTAAATACCTTAGGGTGGGTATTAATTGAGACACTTAATTTTAGCGTTTTTAGCGAGTGTACTTAAAACGCTAATTCAACCAGCCGCTAATAATAGTTAAGCTAGGTTCAGAATTCTTGCGTTGCGACCGGAAGTGCTGTATAACGCAATGGTAAAACGCAAGAATAGAACTAGGTTAAGCTAGGTTCATAATTCTTGCGTTGCGACCGGAAGTG
>NW_003547008.1:11916-16840 GCF_000090795.2 Amphimedon queenslandica | reverse complement strand
CTTCCAAAAGCAGCTTATTATTTGTTATTTTTAAATTTTGAGTTTAAAAAAAGGGGGGGCAATTGCCCCCCCCTGGCTACGCCCCTGCAATGTAGCTTCTTCATGTTCTTCCGACATAATTTTTGAATTTTTATATGACATGTGTGATGGGGTGGAGTTTGAATTAAATTATTACCAATAATTTTTATCATGTGATATTTACAAGTCATGTGCAGCCACGTGGATCATAATGCATTAAGCTAAAAATATTAAAAATAAAAAGCAATAGCAATAAGGGGGTACACAAAATAAAACCAATAAAAAGCAACAGCAATAAGGGGGCACACAAAACAAAAGCCATAAAAAGCAATCAGTAGCAATAAGGGGGCACACAAAATAAAAACTATTGGCTAGTAATAAGGAGCAGTAGCAATAAAGGGAGTGTAAAGGAACACACAAAAACAAAATATAAAAGAGTTCAGCATGTAATAGTCTATAAAATCCACACAATACTAATTTTAATTTTTAACGTTAAAAATCACTCTCCTTCCTCCTCCACAAGCTAAGCAAAATTATTTCTGTTGCGTCATATCCTCTTCTAATCCTCCGGCTCCCAATGCTCCTCCTTCTGTTCCTCCTCCTCCTTGTCTTTCATTCATACTGTTAACAATAGCTAACAATTGAGATACTGAATTGCGTAGATCCTTCACCTCCTGAGATACTGAACTGCATAGGTCCTTCGCCTCCTGAGATACAGAATTACGTAGTTCCTTCACCTCCCGAGATACTGAACCACGTAGGCTCTTCATTTCGTCAGATAATGATTTGCTTTGGTTTTTAACATCAGCTAGAGTTGCCTGTATTAAAATAATATGCATAATAAAAGAGAAAGTTCACTATGCTCACTTACTGGAGGTTCAGTTTTAATAGATTTCTCAATCTCATCAATTTTTCGTTTCAAGAAATTATGTTTGTTTGGTTTATCTTTCTTTTTAGTGACAGCTACAATCTTTCCTAACAAAGATGAAACTTTTTTTAGTCGCCCCTTTTCATCAATATAGCTTCTAAATGATCTTAGAAATTCTTCAATAGGTAATGTAAATTCAACCTACAAATATTTACATTGAGTAAGTCAAGGGTACTTGGTAATGTATATGCAAATCAGTTCTTACCCTCAGAGTTAGTCTGTAAGTATCAGCTGATTTTTGTATTTCATCAGTGTCACCAACAGCTAAACCAATCTATAAAAATGGGCTGGTCAGTGGATTGAAATAATAAAATATGGACATACCAATAGATTAAGGAATAGAATTGGCATTAAAATCACAAACACAATTATCAATGAAAATGTAATCACTGGATACTGTACATCAGGGGCATTCCTTTGATTATTCTGTCGCAATAATGAATCCATATCGAGTTCGCCCACTGTCATTGTTATTGCCTTAACAGTTGTCCTCCATGGAGTGATAAATGGAGTACGCTGGAAAAAAGGTAATAGAGACAAAAAGAGATGGGGATAATAATTATATTAGCTATCTTAAGTCTTACTATTCCTTCTGCTCTATCTTGAGGATCATAAAACATCATATAAAAAGGAACTGCAAAGGCTAAGATTAATAGTAAGGCAAGGACAACAACCTTGATAAAGTTGTTAAAAATCTTAATAAACATGACCACATATATTCCAACTACTGGTAGCTTCCTTATGGAGAATATCAGTGCAATCCAACTAAAAAATACAGCAATCACTCCAATCTGCCACTGCCATGAATGAGTACAATAGCACTGGTTGCTATGTACTGATGCAAACATTATTGTAAAGATGAATAGTGGGACTTCAATAAAGTTAACAAAACTGGTCAAATACTCTTCTCTAAACAAAACCAGTTGAAATACTTCTCGTATTATCATGATTGCAGAATAAACTATCAGGCATACACTAGTAATATTTGTGTATATTTGAGATACAAATCTTTCTTCTAAACATGAGATAGTCACATTATAGTCACATAATAGTTATTATTCTGCAATTACCTGTAAAGCAATCAATAGATGTTTCATTGTCATTTCCAAATACTTCCATACCTATTACGAATATAGTATAATTAATAAACTAGATCTACTTATAATAGCTTACAAATGTTTGAATTTGGAGGATGGACAGTGAGAGCATATGATGTCAGTAGAATGACAAACAAAAAATAAAAAAACAAATTAGTGTAATAGACTATACGTCCTATTTTATTCCATTTTTGATCAAGAAGTGTAGCAGCAAGCGGATGCTTTAATAAATCAGCACTTGGTGAATCAGCCTATATATACCGTATAGCCACAAAGTTTCGAGGCAATAAACTTTCGCGAATCAGGCCACAAGTCTTTTTTCGCGAATTAACTTTCGCGGTTCTTGTTTAAGCACACGTGTTTATGGGCAATACGGATATTTCGCGGAATTAACTTTCGCGAATACGGAAAATCCGCGAAAACAGCGAAAGTTGTACCCTCGAAATTAAGCGGCTATACGGTAATTATTATTACTACTAATAATAATTATCAATTAATAATAACTCACAAGTATGTTAAGACAATGATTCTCACTAGAGTATTTTGCTTTTGGAGGCCATTTTTCATAAGATCTTTTAGCACCAGGCTGTTCATCATTATCGTCATTCCCAGTGTTTTGTGTAGTTGAGTCACTAGATGGATCTCCTTCTAGTTTTGGTCTGTCATTACATATACCAGGTGGTACAAATAACAAAATAATATTATTCTTACTCATCAAAATCATCAAGGAACTCATAATTAAAAGTAATCTCATGATCAGGATGATCTGGTGGGTTATCTTCCTTGCAGCAGTTCTCAAAAACAACTTTAGCTACATCTACATGCAATAGAGCCACAAGTGCAATAACCACCAATAATACTAATAACGTATATTAACCTGGCATCTTCTTAATTATTCTTCTCATTGGTGTTGTGAATTGCTTTTTAGCTTCATGACTTTTCCTTTTTTTGCAACAACATATTCTTCTAATCCCACAAATTTTATCAGCACTTTCATCACTTGTATCCACTTCTGTATAGCTACATAATGCCTCCTTCCATTTATCACTTTTGACTATAGCCATTGCAGCACCTCTAGGTTATTAAAACAAATTGTAGTAACTATCCATAATTATTAGCTCTCACTTTTTTCCTTCCTCTACAGCAATATCAAGAGCATTAAGACCTTTTTCATCACATTTAGTAACATTAGCTCCGTGCTTCAACAGTAGTTTAACTATTTCTGTATGCCCTTTTATACAGGCACTAATAAGTGGTGTATTCTACATAATAATAATAATAATAATAACTAATACAAAAATTAAAAAAAGATCAAGTAGGATTTGAAACAAATTTCTACCCTTATTCCAATTCAGTGGACAATGGCTGCCATTTTGAAGCAAAGATTAGCTCTTAAGCAATATTACTATAGTTTTATCTTTTTTCATTGTTTTATAAAAAATATAGCTTATGGAAAAAATCATGACCTATAGCCTTTTTTTCTTTTTTTCCAAAATGGAACTGAGCTCTTAAAATAATATATAATAATTATGCCACCACTGTGCTCATAAGTGAGATTGACATTAACTTCCTTATGCTCCAGTAGTAGTTCAACTATTTCTGTATGTCCTTCTATACAGGCACTACTAAGTGGTGTATGCTACATGATAATGATAATGACTAATCAAAAATTTAAAAAGAATATTAAGTAGGATTTACTCTAGCTGTAATTATTTTCATCAAAAAATAATGGAAACAATGACAAGTAGAATTCCAAACAACTTTCTACCCATATAACAATTCAGTGGACAATGGCAAGCAATGATTAGCTCTTGCTTAAAGCAATATCATCAGTTTTATCTTGCTTTCCCTTAATTTTTAAAAAATAAACATAATAAATTATATCACTTACGCTCTTCTTATCAGTGACATTGACATCAACTCTATTATGCTTCAGTAGTAGTTCAACTATGTCTTTATGTTGTTGTGTACAGGCAATTTGAAGTGCTGTGTTGTTGTCTTTATCAGTAACATTGACATTAACATCCTCTTTCTTTAGTAGTAGTTTAACTATTTCTTTATGTTGCTTCATACAGGCAATATGAAGTGGTGTACGCTATATGATAATGATAATAATAATAATAATAGCTACTATAAAAATTTCAAAAAAAGAATGAATAATGGAAACAAGGGCAAGTAGGATTCCAAAACAACTTTCTACCCATACCAATTCAGCGGACAATTGGTTTGCCATTTTGAAGCAAAAATTAACTCTTGCCTCAAAACAAGCTTTATTTTGCTTTTTCTTATTTTTTGCTTTCTTTTTTAATAAATATATATTTTTTATATCTCTTACACTGTCCTTATCAGTGATATTGATATCAACTCCATTATGCTTCAGTAGTAGTTCAACTATTTCTTTACATCCTTCATCACAGGCAATATGAAGTGCTGTGCGCTAACGTAATAATAATAATTATTATTATAATTATTATAATTATAATGATATAAATAAATTACATTTTCCAAATTAGTGTGATTGATATTAACTCTCTGAGGCTGTTGCCCTTCTGCACTGGCCGTACCAGGTATACACTAACATAATAACAATAATAATAACAATAATAATAATTATTAACTTACATTTTTATCATTCATAGTGCTATTAGTATTGTCTATACCATGCTTCAGTAACAGTTCAACTATTTCTGTATGTCCTTTCTTACAAGCTATACCAAGTGGTGTATTCTACATAGTAATAATAATAATAATAATAATAATAATAATAATAATAATAATAATCATAATAATAATAGTTGCCCTCTTCCATCATAGGGCATCTGTTTCAGAGGCTTGCTGTGTCCTTGTGGCATGGTAATGCTTCAATGTGGGCATCTCGTCT
>NW_003547008.1:9396-10435 GCF_000090795.2 Amphimedon queenslandica | reverse complement strand
GCAAAACTATTATAATTATTATTATTATTGTTATTATAACCAAAAAGAAACACTTAGGTATACTATATACATGTAGATAGAACAGATGTAAAATACGGAAGAACAGAAATTGATTACTAAATAATTTCTCTTACTTCATTTTCATCAGTGACATTGACATTAGCTCCTTTCTTCAGTAGCAGTTCAACTATTTTTGTATGTCCTCGTATACATGCCATAGCAAGTGGTGTACGCTAGCATGAATAAATAACATTAAAATTAATGATAAATATCAATAATATTTGAGTAATTTATAGAATTATACAAAATGGAAAATTTGGAAAATTTGGATGCTGTCTAGATTCCTATTCCAGTTGTATTCACATTAATTTAGTACATCTCATTGTTATGCAAAACCTATACCATTATTTGAGATACATGTATACCAAATTTATGGTAATAATAATAATATATATTAACAAATCATCATGTTTGAGCTAGCTACTCATTGTTTGACTCTCATGATCTTTATTCTCAAACATTTTATTTCACGTAATATCTTGTAATGCATGGAACAGATGTTGCATAGTATGTTGCAGGCCTCCATATTTATTCTTTTATTATAATAATAGTAATAATAGTAGTAATACCGTATAGTGGGAAATTTTGGAGGGAATTAAATTTGGCGAATTTGGCGTTTTGATAGCCATTTGCCAAAATTAAACCCGCCATTTTGAGCCATTATGCGCATGCTCAATGGCACGTAGCCACCAATTTGCCAAATTAAAATCCACCAATCACCAAAATTTAGCAATTCGCCAACTTTTAGTCCCTCCAAAATTTTCCGCTATACGGTAGTAGTAAATTATTTATTTAGTTAATGTAAAACTGTAAATGATAAATGATGATGTGGTATGTAATGGAAAAGTCAAGTGTAACAGAAATTAATTGGGCCCTACTGATTAAGTAGTTTATCAGGTACATTGTTAGGGATATAGAGTCTGTTAATATTACATTTTTATAGTACTAGAAGAAGATTGGAAAAGCCCCAAAATCACAA
>NW_003547008.1:6160-8659 GCF_000090795.2 Amphimedon queenslandica | reverse complement strand
CCGTAAAACAGCTTGTGCGCATGCGCAATAGTGCAAAATGGAACTTAGTTTTTTTATCATGAACACTACACCCTAATCCCAAAACCCTACAATCCCGGAGGCTAAGATGTACGAGAGGGTGCTCTAAAAACTAAACACTAAACCCCAATCCCAACCCTACGACCCTGGAGGCTAAGATGTACGAAAGGGTGTTTATTTCCTGACCTAAAAAAGCCAAAAGAAAAGAAAAAATAGCAAAAAAGGTTATTTCTAAAAAAAGAAAAAAATCATACACTGCAGCATAGTTTTAAGCAGCAGTATAGGCGCGGCTGCCGGATCTATAGCTCTGAACATGCTCTGAAGTAGGCATCCAGCTGCCGGATCAATAAACACTGCGAAAATTATATATAGCTCAGTATTTAGGACTTGATGTTGTCTGTTTGAATAGATATCATATGGGTATGATAAGGTGATAACAAATGAAAAGAAGATAGACAAATAAAAAGTGGAAGGGTGAGAGTAAGAGTTAATGCTTACATCCATTTCTATAGTAACATCATCAGGTTTTGCAGCCATCCCGGCCCCTAGCTGGCTGGCTCAGAACTGATGGTGTCCGACACAGACTCAAATTTGTAAGGTATGACTTAATTTGAGCAGCTGGATTCCAAATACAATACTAGTCCTACTGAAACTGCAAAGAGTGAAGGATATCTGCTCAGATCAGAAGCTTAGCTGAGCTTTATATAAACATAATCTTGATCACACCCACTTACTATCTAACACATGGGAACACGTGGGATATTATTGAAATTTGAGTTTGAGATGGAGAAATCATATCTTTAATATCTTCATCCTTCCCAGAAAATATCTGGCATTATCTGCCTACCCAAGAATACTTTCTTCCTCCTCTTCTCCATTTTTGAATTCATTTTCCCTGCTTTCTTTTGCTCCTCCTCCTCATTCTTACCAAGCAAAGCCATCAGGTCTGTATCTATGGCAAAGCTTTCATTGATCATTGGCCCAATGTGATTCCCCAATGTGATTCATGCAAAGTTTGCTAGAAAGTGAAGCCTAAAATAGAGAAATAAGAGAATGAAGTCACCAGTACCCAGTGACCTTCCGATTATATTTGGCAGGATTTGTATAATATATACAATACATAAATATGAATCATAAATGGATGACTGTATGCTTTAAAAATTATTGAAAGTAGATTTATCAACATATTATACAAAGATTTTATCATTTGACCTAGTTCTACCCATATGTATCAAAGTCAAAAGGTTACCACTCAGAAAGATATCTCAGCAGTGCTTGAATGTTGGACCATATTACAAATATGGTGGCTACTATACATATTGCATACACACACACACACACACACACACGGACAATCAAGCCACCCAATGGACTGCTTGCATTTGGAATAGACTAGTGTAGAGCAAATTGCTTATGTTAGCGAGGACTTATTAAACCATTGCTTCAACTATGTTATCTGTATAGTCAAAGAGCATTGAAGAATGGAAAACATTACATTTGTTTACTACAATGTTTTACTGGTACCCTAAATATTTTATAAGATTTTGTATTAAAATAGTTGCTATAAAAAGTATAAATTCAACTATGAGCTGATGAATGATCATAGTTGAATTATGAGGTCATATCACTTATTATAGCACAATTGTGATCAATTCATAAGGTCGTATCACTGCTTTTGTAACACAGCATCCTACACAAAGTTTAGAGTAATATACTATATCCCAGTTCAGTTTGGGACGGAAGTGGAAGCAGCTGCGTGGAATTTGAAAAAAATGTAGTCAACTAGTCTTCATAAAGGCCATCATTATCAGAAGATCTGGCTCTGTTAGCTTTTTAAAAGAAGAATTATCAGTTTGCGTGCTCAACCACATGTTCTTATGTAAACTATGACGTAGATAAATTGTCATAAAACGTCATTTTGGTATGCCATTGGGTTTTTAGGGAGAACCCAGTTCTCAGGGTTCCCAAGGGCTGAGAAACCCAAAATTTCACAGATTTTGATGGACTTTGGCGACTAAGAACCTGTGAAAGTTTCATCCTTATCCCACATTCCTATAGAAAGTTACTCCAGTTTTTCTTATCCCAAACTCAAATGGGATATAGTATAGCTATTACTACATACAATAGTTAAAGAAAATTAAATAAACTACTCACATGATCACACAAATGACAAACAAGCCACAAATGGTATTATGCCAGGAAACTAAATTTAGAATGATGATATATTAACTCAGTTACCAACACTAGCTTTAAGCTCATATTTTTTGAAATAGTCTTAGAACATTCAGCCACAAAATTCTATCTCAATCATACCAAGCTGCCAATCAAATTGGTTCATAATTTTTTTCAGACAACCTCCTCAAATATTCGTATGCATAATGAAAATTTTGAATGCATCAAATTAATATTATATACAATAGCATACAAAAAGTAATGGTTTGGTATAAAGACAATATGACTTATGAATGCAACAGCTGAGGA
>NW_003547008.1:3936-4892 GCF_000090795.2 Amphimedon queenslandica | reverse complement strand
AAACCAAGCATGTTTTAGACTTACAAGAGAAAAAAGCATCAAAAGAGAATTGTTTTATTTGTAGGTGCAGGGCTGTCATGGGCTGAGTTATTAAAAGAGGTAGTGAATGGGGAGGCCTCAGACCTCAGCCATAGTTAATGAAGCACTATGGTGCAATGGACTCGCCCACTGGAATTCACCTGAGTGATATATGTGTTACTTGTACTGTGATATTTTAAGCAATTTGAAAAAATTAGCTGCATAGCTATAATAGTCAGGAATGAGGCAATGGCCAGTTACTTTACTCAATTGGAGGATGATTAGTAGTTTAGTTATTCAAACTCATTCAAATGCTGAACATACCTTACTCTCCGTCTTCTTACTGTCATGGCAGCTGACATGTAATCCAGACAGACCTCAGCACAGTCTCGTCCCATTACACCATAGTACACTCCATAAAACACCAGTGTCACTCCAGTCTCCAGTATAATGTCAGGATTAACTGGTAGCAATAGTCCCAGTCCAGTAAACACTAGTAATAATACTAAATACCCAATAATACCTAGAGCATAACTAGCTTGATATATCCATAGGAACCACCTGTACACTATCCTACAACAGGAGAAAGAGAGAGGAAGAAGAGGAACAACCAATGGACTATAGGGTACACCCACCAGCTGGTAATACTAAAATTAAACAATTTTAAAATGACCGTAACTTGAAAAATTGAAGTCGGAATCAGCTCAAACTTGCTACATAGCATAAGGGCATCAATATGTATCAGAAAATGTAATAAAAATTGAGGGGGATTTCGAGGCCATTTTTTGGAAAAAAACCATGGGTTAAAAATTAAAAAAAACAAGATGAAGTAGGATTCCGAACGACCTACGAAAAGACGAAATGAAAATCCTACTCATGACGCAAATTCTACTCTACATTGGACTTTTAATGTTATTATGTAAGAATTATTGATCACC
>NW_003547008.1:0-3235 GCF_000090795.2 Amphimedon queenslandica | reverse complement strand
GACAGGACTGACTTGATGAAGATGAAGATGAAAAAAGGTGGCTGAACAAAACGGCCGGTTCGCGGATTTTGACTTTTGCTTAGACAAGGTCTAGAGCCACGCTAGTTGTACCATTGGAGTCCTCTGGTGAAGATAAGGTCCTTTATAAAGTCTGGTAAGCATAGGAGCTCGTTTTCCCGGTATAGCAAGGCTGCAAAAGTCGTGGCAGCCATTTTGTTTGGGGGTGAATCCTACTTAGTAACGCTACCGCGTTACTAATAGTACAGGGATTTTTTCAGAATTTTGGTATTTTCTTAAAATGGCCGTAACTTGAAAAATTGAAGTCGGAATCGGCTCAAACTTTCTATAGAGCATAAGAACATCAATATGTATCAGAAAATGTAATAAAAATTGGGAGTAATTTCGGAGCCATTTTTCAGAAAAAACCATGGGCTATAGTACAGGGACTTTTTCAGAATTTTGGCATTTTCTTAAAATGGCCGTAACTTCAAAAATCGAAGTCGGAATCAGCTCAACTTTTCTACACAGCATAAGTACATCAATATGCATCAGAAAATGTAATAAAAATTGGGGGGTAATTTCGGAGCCATTTTTTGGAAAAAAACCATGGGTTATAGTACAGGGATTTTTTCAGAATTTTGGTATTTTCTTAAAATGGCCGTAACTTGAAAAATTGAAGTCGGAATCGGCTCAAACTTTCTATAGAGCATAAGAACATCAATATGCATCAGAAAATGTAATAAAAATTGGGGGGTAATTTCGGAGCCATTTTTCGGAAAAAACCATGGGCTATAGTACAGGGATTTTTACAGAAATTGTCATAATTAAACTAACCTTGGAGTATTGACATGAAGCTTCTTCCTAGTAGCCTTAAACATTACAAATAATGTTATAATAGAGAATATTGACCATACGATGATCATCCTCCAGAAACTCAACCGAACACACAAATAAAATGGAATTATCCACATGCCTAATAAGGTAATGGCCTAAGAGAGAAAGGAGGGAGGAAAGAAATTAAAATCATCAATGTTATATACTATAGAGGACCACATTCTGATGCTACTGAAATACAGTATAAGCAATAACAAGAGTATATACTCTTGGCAATAATTATGGAGGAACTAGCTAATTTGTATAAAATGTACATTTATATACTAACTATTATTATATGTCATTTATACCTTATTATTACCAACACATTATTAGTATATCATTAGTATATTAGTGTATATTATTAGTATACTATTAGCATATTATTACTGTATATTATTAGTGTATTATTAGTATATTATTAGTATATTATTACTTGTACACATGTACATGTATGCTGTGTCTACCTGGTAGGATTTCCTGTGTTTCACTCTCCATAAGAAGAGGAGTACTTGTGCTACGGTACCCCAATAGATGCAAACAGTATTAATATCATTTCAGCATGCATCAGGTCATGACCCCTGTGCTTCTCCTCTATCATCCGGTGACGCAACCTTTAATAATATAGAAAATTATTTCTTTATAATTTATACATTTCATTAGTTATGTATCAAGATATGGCTGTAGTCCTTTAGTTCTTAGACTTTTCTTTACTAGAATTTTCAGACAAATTTTTTCACAATATCCAGCAAATTATAACCATGTATCTAATAATTAATGGGCTGATTAGGAAATTATTGTCTGAACTAATTGTGTGAAATTTATTTTTTATGTAATCATACATTATTGATTGTGGTACTACTAATTAATATTCATGATCCAAGTAATTACTGTATAATTTATTCATAATACAACAACTGAACTACATCAAACCTGTGTCTCTCCTCAGGACTGAATTTAGACCATTCTATCTTGTCCCAATCAAAAGATGTAGACTATTAACGATATAACAGTATACATGAATGAATATATAGCAGCTGTTACTTACTGCAACAGTGGAATGGGTAGACAATGTAGCTTCTGACATTATTTTGATTTTTAAGACATGTGTGATGGGGAGGAGTTTAAATTAAAATTAATAATTAAATTATTACCAATAATTTTTATCACGTGATATTTACAAGTCATGTGCAGCCACGTGGATCATAATGCATTAAGATAAAAAAATATTAAAATAATGAAAAGCAATAGCAATAAGGGGGCATACAAAATAAAAGCAACAGCAATAAGGGGGCACACAAAATCTAATAATAAGGAGCAGTAGCAATAAAGGAAGTGTAAAGGGACACACAAAAGCAAAATATAAAAGAGTTCAGCATGTAATAGTCCACACAATAGTAATTTCAATTTTTTTAGTTAAAAGTCATTCTCTTTCTTAAGCTAAGCAGAATTATTTTCCTCTTCCAATCCTCCCACTTCTCCTCCTCCTCCTCCTCCTCCTCCTCTTTCATTTTGACTGTTAACAGTAGTTAGCAATTGAGCCACTAAACTGCGTAGTTCCTTGACCTCCCGAGATACTGAACCATGTAGGCTCTTCATTTCCTCAGATAATGATTTGCTTTGATTTTTAACATCAGCTAGAGTTGCCTGTATTAAAATAATATGCATGATAAAAAAGAAAGTTCACTATGTTCACTTACTGGAGGTTCAGTTTTAATAGATTTCTCAATCTCATCAATTTTTCGTTTCAAGAAATTATGTTTGTTTGGTTTATCAGTTTTAGTAACAGCTACAAACTTTCCTAACAAAGATGAAACTTTTTTTAGCTGTCCCTTTTTATCAATATAGCTTCTAAATGTTCTTAGAAGTTGCTCAATAGGTAGTGTAAATTCAACCTATAATATATATATATACAAATGTCAAGAGTATACTTGGTGATGTCAGTTCTTACCCTCAGAGTTAGTCTGTAAGTATCAGCTGATTGTTGTATTTCATCAGTGTCACCAACAGCTAAACCAATCTATATAAAATGAATTGGTCAGTGGGTGGTAATACTATATAAGAATGTACCAATAGATTAAGGAATAGAATTGGCATTAAAATCACAAACACAGTTACCAATGAAAATGCAACCACTGGATACTGTACATCAGGGGCATTCACTTGATAATTCTGTCGTAATAATGAATCCATATCAAGTTCCCCCACTGTCATTGTTATTGCCTTAACAGTTGTCCTCCATGGAGTGATAAATGGAGTACGCTACATGAAAAAAGTAATCAAGACCTGAACAGATAGGGATAATAATTATATTAGCTTAAGTCTTACAATTCCTTCTGCTCTATCTTGAGGATCATAAAAA
>NW_003547007.1:36676-38021 GCF_000090795.2 Amphimedon queenslandica | reverse complement strand
TGTACATGTATATACACTTACCACTGGTTCTTTTCTTCATTCCATTGTCTGCCAACATCAAAATTAATAGAACTTCTTGAATAAATATTAGCAACCATTCTTATCATGGCCTGTAAGGAAGAAGAGAAAATTTTAATAATAAAAATAATACAAAATTAACTAGTCAAGTGTAAAACGTACACTAATGGGCATCAAATCAATGTACATGAAATACAGCAGATCTTGATGTACATGTACATGTACAGTGTACATGTACATGTGTATTTGCATGTAAGGAAACTACATGTAGCGTAATACATGTACATGTATCTTGCCTTATAAGGGTCTACAGGGTTGAACATATCGGGTGATGGTATAGTGAGGAATGGTATTAGTCCAAGACACTCGTCCTGATTCAATAACTGACCTCTGCCGTAAGCATCAATGAATACCTCACTATCACCTCTAGTAAGAATTATAAATAAATATTAAATAAAAATAGACTGTAATTGATACAAAATACAAATACATGTATAATGTACATGTAAATTTCTTCCAAATGCTATTTCGCTAATTTTAGGCTACATTGTACATGTAAGTTATTATTATTATTATTATTATATTTATTTAATAATTTATTATTATTATTATTATTCTTATTATTATTATTAATTACTTTGCTAAATTTTGAGGATACTTCAGTAGAAAGTGAGCAGGGAAGTTCACAGGTAGGAGTGTGATACCAAGAGAATGAGCCACTGACTGATAGACTGCACTGAGGGAGATTGGGATACCTCTCCTCTGATCAAGCACCTGAGGGAAGAGGAGGAGGGATAATGTATATTCATATCTATTCATTTTGTTAGGTTTAGAAATAATTTTGTGAGGCCAATCGATCTAACTAAAACTGGTATACTTAAGGACCCCTAGGGCTAAATATGAGAGACCAAAAGCTGAAAAATGGGACAGATTTCAGGAGACCTGTATGTACATGTACATTTACATGTAGACCATATATGGAAGACCAAAAGTCTCCTAAACTCCCTCTAGATCTAACAGTAAGATGTACATCTCATAGATAAATATGTACATGTTTCTTAATTACATGTACATACAATGTACATGTAATTAATGTTATTAATTGATAATAATTACTTTATTAATTAATGAGTTCTTGAGGTGGTAGTAGTCGTCAACTGCTGGTTTAAAACCTAACTTATCATACAAGATGAAATTAATACCCTACAATAAATGAATAAATAAATAAATATAAATAAATAAAATATAGTTTTCTTACTCTAAATATGTCGACAGCTGGTAGTGAAGCTTCCTTTAGCTTTTGAATAACTTCACCATTATCAGTAAT
>NW_003547007.1:30892-35952 GCF_000090795.2 Amphimedon queenslandica | reverse complement strand
TGATACTGAGGTTAGCTACACTGGAGAGAAAAATTGAAGTAAATTAAACTACACAATTACAATGTATTTAATCATCATTAATAATAATAACAATAATAAATCATTAATAATAAATGTGACAGTATTAATTTACTTGATTGGTTTTTTCAATATTTCCAATAGCACACAGTCCATCATGTCTCCAGTACAGATACTGGCAGGCCCTTCAATCAGTTCATTGATGACACTGAAATCATCTTCATCAATTAGATACTGTCTCACCTAAGACAATGAATACAATTTGTAACAGCTGTAAATGTGACAAAAATGGAGAATTCTCTAATTTGAAATTTTGGCAAAATTTGGTCCGAGACCTGTACTATAGTACAGGGACTTTTGCTTGATTTTGGAGCAAAATTAAAAATTCATGAAAAATTCAATTTCAATCGGAATCAGCTCAAACTTTCTATGCAACATAAAAACATGTATATGTATCAGAAAAAAAATAAAAAATGGAGAATTCTCTACTTTTCATTCTTGACAAAGTCTAGCTGATGACCCTGTACTATTATAGTACAGGGATTTTGGCCCAATTTCTGGCAAATTATAAAAATTTGTTGGCGAATAAGAGCACCCATGTTTATTACATTCTTAAATGTACATGTATTTGTACATGCTGCCAACATGACACCATAACTGTAAGGAAGATATGACACGTATAGAATTACATGTACTTGTACATTGTATATGTACGTCACTCACTCCATTTTTAATGATGTCATCAAATATGTTGAATAGGTTAGTCTCACAAAGTCTTCTCTGCTTACAAAGCTCATACCATTCGTCATTACTGCTACCATGGCAACTGGACCACCACACCCACCTAATAATGACAATAATGAATTAATAATCATCATTCAGAAAAAAATTAGCTAAAAAACATGATACATGTACAGTATAGCCTCTCTTAATGGACACTCTCTATAGCGTACACCTCCATTTAACGGACAGCACCTAGTGTACCAATTAAATTCCTTACTGTATAAAATAACCTCCACATAAAGGACACCTCTGTATAACAGAGACACTTTCTTGTCCATAAGTGTCCATTATATAGAGGCTACACTGATAATACTAATTAGCAATTAACAAACAATGTTTCTTAATCAAATACATCACACGCTAATAACTTTATGAATAGAAGTCCCGCCCCCACAAAAAAATAATACCTTTTTGTGGTGAAATTATTTCAATAAAATGACAAAAATGAAAAGCATGTTCATGTACATGAATTAGGCAAACAACTAACAATATTTATTTATTTATTTAAGAAGCACAAGACTAACTTAATACATAAATAAATAAAGATTATTTCTGATATATATACACCTTGTATTGGCAATGATACTCCACGAGTTATTAATGAGGCCATTAATCCTTTTGCAAGTGATGGAGAGAGAAGAGATATCGGCCAGTGAGAGAGAAGGATGGGTACATATTAACTGGAGGATTTCTGACGGTAACAGTAATAGGGACATGAGGTTAAGGTAAGGGAAAGTAGAGCTTGTGGATCAGAGATGGCCAATTTTGTTTGTGACCACGCCTATTTTAATTAATATTGGTAGTTAGATTGGAAGCACGTGGTTTCCGTATACTTGTTCCGAACACTTCCGGAAACAGCTGGTTGGTACAAGCATTCAGGGATGAAATGGTTCCTTCCTTAAACCTCATCTATAGTCTGGGACCAAGAACCCCACAGTGTAGCACAATGGGACAAAACTAGATTTTTATTATTATTAATACCTAGCCATTTTATTAACTTTATGGGCGTGTCCAATCAATTAATTAAGTGATATTGATAAATAATAGTCTGTGAAATAAGTAATGATATTAGTATTTAGAGAACATTATACAATTTGTGGTTGAGGCAGTGTATGTGTGTATTTTAACAGTCAATCAATATCTTAGCAAATTGTATATGTCAATATTTAACTCTTTTCTATTATAACTATTATAATCCTGGTACCCAACCCGGAAGCATGGGAATGAAACCTGTTGAAGCGGCAGTCATTAGTGTATCGGTATTGAACCAGACTAGAGGACCAGTTGATTGTCTGTGTTAGATAGCCATCTCTAAAGAGAGAAAAAATAGAAATTAGGCACATGTACATGTATGAATGCATTGTGTATATGTACAATGTGCATGAGATCCTCTGAGAAATCCCCAACCCGAGCCAAAGACACATTAAATGGATCCTATGAGGCTATTGACCTGGAGGACATAAAGAGGAAGTTGCTTGGCAACCGGTGCTAGGCAACTGTTACATAGCAACCCCGATAAACTAAACAGTATTACATAATTTGTGCATGCACTTAGGTATCAGTATTTGATTCCATCAATTCCAATCCCAGAAGAATTTGGATTCAATTGCAAATGATTTGATATTATGATGCATCGTTTAATGTTCATTAATTATTATGAGTCTCCATGGTGACAGTTATTAATCACGTGATCAAGAAGATAAAAAATGTCTTCTCACTCAGAGGCCCAGTGCTATCCTCTCCTGCACAGTAATGGCTCCTGGGATGGAGTCTGTAACAACGCGCGAGCTACCAACTACCTCGTCTCAGACTATCAGGACCTGCTAAACAACACTGGGGATGGCGGGGCCGTCTTTTACCTTCCTAACATTGAGCTTGATGCTTCTGATCAACGGACCGAACACGTTCATTTTCAGAACAGCGCCGGGCTGCTCCTGGTCCTTATCCTTCTCTCCCTCACTATCCTTACTATATGGGTCTTTAAAGTCAAGAGGTTTCGGGTTATGCATGAAACTGGACTATCTATTTTGTATGGTGAGTCCTGGTGGGCGTGAACCTCATTCATGTACATGTACAGTATAGTCTCTCTTAATGGACACTCTCTATAGCGTACACCTCCATTTAATGGACAGCACCTAGTGTACCAATTACATTCCTTACTGTATAAAATAACCTCCACATAAAGGACACCTCTGTATAACAGAGACACAGTGTCCATTATATAGAGGCTACACTGTACTATAATGGGGTCCACTTTATGCTGTTGTATTTGTAATGTGGTTGGTTTTTGGCGTGTCCAATTTCATTGTAATTAGTACAGTTTGTGTGGGTTTAGTTGGCATTTTGTTAATAGTTTATAGTCAGAATCCCCTACCTCCATATAGTACACTCACTCATCATGTAGTTGCTGTTAATAGTTTGGACATTGTACATGAACCATCACTTGGGGAAAATGCTGTTTTGATTTTTGTGATGGACCAAAACAAATTATTGTAAAATTCGCTTTGTGACATGAAAAATTTTCAAAGAAGAGGATTATAACTTTGCTATTTTTGTATGAAATTAGAACAAGAACAACAATCATCAAGTTAACTGAGTGTATGTGAATTGGTAATCAATATATGTCCCAAGGAATTTGTATGTACATGTACATGTACTTACATGTATGTATTATATGAGTGGTGCTAGTGGATGAATCATTTATAGTATGAGATTGTGTTCATTCTTGCTCAGTTATTGTAAGTTTAATGACATTAATAACTCAATTTTTTTTAAGTCAGTTTTAATGCAATGCATCATAAGATGAGATGATCATTCAGTATCCTTAGATTAAAGAGTATAGCTTTTATTGACAGACATACTTGTACATGTACTTTATGATGATATCAAGTGTTAGGTAGTTGAACTGATGATGAAAGGTTCAGTTATGTTGTATTACATGTACATATACTTGTGTCCTCATCTTGAGGTATGGGGTTTAATTAGAATAATACTTTTAACGTGTCCATGAACAATAACTGGATTGAATCTTTCATTTGTATTATGTTTTTGAAGTGTTTGTAATCCACCATTTTGTAGTGATGAGCAATTCTTAGTCCGGAGTATTCAATCAAGAGCTGTAATAGATAACACGTAGCTTTGTGTACATGTACATGTAGTATTTGGAATTGAATTGTATTGATTTCAGTCCGAGAAGAATTTGGAATCGGGATTGATTGCAAATTTCTGGAGTTTCCTGTAGGCCTAATGATTTCAATAATGATTTCAATTGTTACAACACAATCCTGTGTGGTTGTCACTGGATGAATGATTTGCCCCACCCCCACCCACCTGTCCTTTTATACTGGAATAACCTACCAATGGTCTTGTGGGTTGACATTTTAGCACATTAACACCTGGAGCTACATAACTAACACTTACCTGTAACTGCATGTTGTTGTTGTTGTTGTTTGTTATTATTGTTATTGTATATATTGCATATTTACATGTTTTATGTTTTATTATTTTATTTATTAATTTATTTATCCCAGGTATTATAATTGGTGTCGTTATTCATTACGGGTTCCCTTCAACTCCTCAGGATGAGTTCTATCTAGCAGAGAAAGCGTGTGAGAGCTCAGGTACAGTGAGGACCTTTGAAATAGGAGACACAGTGACACTACAGACCCAAGGAGGGGACGGGTTCAGGTGCTCTATTAACAGCAAAGTGTTCAGGACTAGGGAAGGAGACAGGATTGAAGAAGCAGTGAGTATTTTATTAATTATTATTATTATTATTGTTGTTATTATTATTATTATTTTTATTTGTTATTATTAATTGTTGTTATTTTCAATTTGGTTATTTTGTGCACAATACACTGTCTACTGAAGTACAGTCTTGTCATTGTGTTCTTGTTTTATGTTAATGTTATTAATAGATTGATACATACATGTACATGTGTAAGTAATACAATGTTCTCTCTCTCTCTCTCTCTCTCTCTCTCTCTCTCTCTCTCTCTCTCTCTCTCTCTCTCCTCCAGTTATTATTCGATCCAGAGTTATTCTTTTTTCTTTTACTTCCTCCAATTATATTTTATGCCGGATACAGCCTTCAAAAGGTACACCACAATCTACCTAGTACATACAGTACAGTATATGTTTATAATAATAACAATATTGTATATTATTATTCTTTATTG
Source organism: Amphimedon queenslandica (assembly GCF_000090795.2). NCBI lineage: Eukaryota > Metazoa > Porifera > Demospongiae > Haplosclerida > Niphatidae > Amphimedon > Amphimedon queenslandica. The sequence goes on along the minus strand of NW_003547007.1, from coordinate 30,973 downwards.
TTATTCTCTTCTCTCCAGAGACATTTCTTCAGGAACATTGGTTCATTGTTGATGTATGCTTTTGCTGGTACTGCAATATCA
>NW_003547007.1:25085-27177 GCF_000090795.2 Amphimedon queenslandica | reverse complement strand
CCCACCATTTGCATCACCTGCTGTGCCCAGTGTAAACCAAAAGACGAGGAGGTACGTTTATTAATTGATGGGCGTGGCTTGTTAAGTAATGGGTGTGCCTTATGTACATGTACATTAATCTAAGATAGTAAAATATAAATCAAGTATCACCTTAGTTTATGTATTAAAAGCTGAAGATCCCTTTTAGAAATTGTTAAAAGTTTAAATTAATTTAGAATTTATAATAATTTTGTCACTCAAAATTAGTATAGTTCATTAGTGGGTGTGGTTACTGATTAATGAATATCATTATGCAGTTACTGGAATCCAGTGATGACGAATCCTCTAAAGACAGTTCCAGTGTCTCCGACGAAATGGAAGACCGCGTCCTCTCGTTTCGTGATTCCGAATATACCCAGTCCCATTCGGCTGCAGGGGGGCTACCAGGGGACCGGAGGAGAAGGGGGCGGAGTCTTGAAGGGGAGGAGGAAGGTGACATTGGTTTGGGTACTCAAGGAGGGAGCTATCACATGCTGTCTGAATCTAACCTTTGAGATATACTGGATTAGTATACTATTAGGATACTCTGACTGTTAGTATACTGGTTTGGTATACTGTTAGTAAATGACGTTTGATTTGTTATTATTATTGTGAGTGTGTGTGTGTTATTGTGTGTCTTTTTTTAGATTTTAGAATTAATAGCTATTTATAATTATAATTATAATAATAGTCTAATGATAATAATTGGATAATAACTACCTTTATGATAGTATTAATAATAACAACAATTAATAGAGTATTTCTAATCAATGAGTTTGAGTGAGTGTGTGTCTACAGTTTACAGTGCCTATAGGAAAGAAATAGAAGTGATCAATAAAGAAGGATTAATGATTATGTCGTCTCTTTTCTCTCTCTCTCCCTCCCTCCCTCTCTCTCTCTCTCCCTTACTTGTTGCTTGTTGCTTCCGGTTAATCTCTTGTCTCTCTGCATCATTGATCTGTCCCAGCTATCCAAATTATATCTCCTCGGCTATTGACAATAATAATAATAATAATAACAACAACGACAATAATAATAATGAATTATGATACAACAGTCACAAACAGGTTGAGACATGACGACTACTGTATAGCGGGAAATTCTGGAGGTAGTAAAATTTGGCAAATTGCTAAATTTTGGTTATTGGCAGATTTTAATTTGGTGAATTAGTGGCCACGTGCCATTGAGCATGCGTATAAAGGCTCAAAATGGTGGATTTTATTTTGGCGAATGGCAATCAAAATGCCAAATTCACCAAATTTAATTCCCTCCGAAATTTCCCGCTATACGGTACTTGTGGAGGACACTATTGGTGAAGTTAAACTGGATCATTATACAAGTAAGAACAATGGAGTACATGTACGTGTGACTAATGGCTAACAATTAAGAAGCTACTCTGTCCCCACCAGTATAAGTACATAAAATATTTTAATGTGTTTAAAAATAACAACACAACGTTAGTAGGTACAGGACCAGTTGTTAATCCATTCAATGTTAATTAATGATCATGGTGTGTTGGTACCTCAAACCAGGTACATGTAACAGGGTTTGTACTTTAGCTGAACTCAAAGAGGAAGCACTGTATGTACATAACAATGGAGACCAGATAAGAAATGGATAATGATTGAATGACCCCAAGACCAAGTATAGAAGCTTTGTTCAGTAATTAGCACAAAAACAAACCCGTACTTATACATAATTAGAGTATTCCGGTACATATACAGTGTTTTTCATACCCGTCCATTGTTCATCCATTTGTCTACTCCTCTAAAAATGATCCCCGTCAGTGTGAAGCAACCAGCTATTATTATAAAGCCAGGAAGAGCTTCGGGCCACATCTCTCTCTTTAGAGAAAATGAAGGATTGGGTGTGGTCTGTTGCTATAGTGACTGAGAAACAAAATGGAGGAATCAGCAACATACACTATCAGACCAAATTTCAAAGACAAGTAAAGATAATAAAGAGCTTTTGTCTTGTTTATTAATTTTTTTGTTTATTAGATTCCGTCCTTCATTAGTGAATGATATGATATACAAGGTACTAAAGGAGAGCCTTCAAGATAAACAATATCAAG
>NW_003547007.1:22740-25065 GCF_000090795.2 Amphimedon queenslandica | reverse complement strand
TCAAGATAAACAATATTCAAGTGAGGCTGAAACCTGGTGTAAGGATATCACTGATCATATCAAGAGAAATCTTAAAGGTACGGCAGACTAGTAATTAATATAGTACTTTGTGGGGTAGGGAAGTTGTAGTTTACTACTTGTAAATAAGAAACAAAGATGGCAAATACCGTATAGCTGGAAAATTTGGCGGAGAATTAAATTTGGTGGTTCAAAATAAAACCACCAATATTATAACCGCCAATAATAATTGCAATTTTATGGGTGGGTTGATTATACTAAAAAATGGCAGTATTTCTCACTATTTCAGTCAAGACTGTGGGCAAGGACTACCAAGGAGCATCTTCAAGAAGAGCTGAGTGTGCTTAAAGAAAAGACAAGATAGTCAACCACCAAATTAAATGACCACCAATATTATATTTAGACAGTTTTGATGCAAAACCGCCAAAGTTTTAGACTGCCAAATTTTCTGACTATACAGTAATTATTTATTTTATGTTGCACTCAAAATGATACGTACCTTGTAGTGGTTTTATGGTGTTGGTATAAAATTTTGCAAATTTTTGTTCAGATTTGCCATTTGTTGGTGTAAATTTTTCTGAATATTATCCTCTGCAGCTGTTATTCCTAGTGAGCCATACCTTTTTTGTGGAATTTAATTTTGCAAATCCAACGAAAACGCAAAATTAGAGAAATTCATTTCCAGTGAAATATAACACCTATATGGTACTTTCCTTGAAAGGTTTAAAACTACAAGTGGTTCACTGCTGTTACATACATTATGCTATACATGTAGGGCCAATTATTGTTGTAGCTACATGTACATGTGTATATACACTCAACTGCATTAATAATTGTACTGATATACTTTCCATTATAGAGTTAGATCTGAAGAGATACAAGTACATAGTTCAAGTAGTGATAGGAGAACAGAGAGGAGAAGGAGTCAAGTAATGGCACAGCATTTAATTGTATTTATTTTATTTTATTTATTATTTATTATTAGGATTGGCTCAAGGTGTTTGTGGGACACTGATACTGACAACTACTCACAAGGATTATTCATTAACGTATGATTAATAATAATAATAATAATAATAATAATAATAATAATGATAATAATGATGATGATGATGATGATGATGATGATGATGATGATGATGATGATGATGATGATGATGATGATGATGATGATGATAATGATAGATTTGATATACAGCTTAAGCTTCACAACATGTCGTCAGTACCATTTAGAGGGAAATGTTGGAGGGAATTAAATTTGGTGAATTTGGCATTTTGATAGCCATTCATCAAAATAAAAATCCACCATTTGAGCCATTTTACTGCCTCCAAAATTTCCCACTATACGGTATTATTGATTTGCTTTTACACAACTGAAAAGCTAAACTCGCAATAAAAAATTACTTATGGATGGAGGGACATTTGTCCCTTTTAACCTGTTTTACAGTTTGAGTTTTCTATAAAAAAAATTAATTTTTGCATTAATTATGATTTTAGTCATCAGTGAAGTTCATGGTAAAAGTGTTGAGTGTTCTTGTTCTTATATAAACTGTGTTCCTTTGATGTGGTGCATTAATGATATTCATAGAGTACAACCCACGATAGCCTGGTGACATTAACTGGCTATAAAAGGGTATCATCTGTATTTTGTCAATCCAAGGGATAAAACTTTAAAATCCAAGATGGATGAAATATGAATATCCCTGAAGGATGAAACAAAAATTTTTGGATGGGCATGCTATTATGCATGTCCTTCTTTTTATATTATCAATTTTATTAAAATAATAAATATACATTTTAAGTGTAGTATAGCTGACAAAGCTGTTTCACTGTATAGCACTTTATTTTAGCAATTTTGCGGTAAAATTTGTAACTAGCTGATGTTAATTTGATACATGTGCATTACTGAGCATGCCCATTAGTGATTGACAGTTTCAATAACTAGTGGGGATTTATATTGCAAATTGCAATCACCAAAATAAAAACTCCACCATATTAATGTGTTATTATGGCAATGAATGGAACCCTGTATGTGTGGCCAGACTTATTATTATTGTTATTATCTAATTAATAATACATGTACTTGGAATGGATCCTACTCTCTCTCTTTATTCTCTTCATGTAGGACTCCTTGTTTGCAGTAGGTGTGGCATACGCTGTTTATTATTATTGAAATAAACAAGAACATTTTCACCTAATTATTATATTAATAATAATAATAATAAGTTAATTAATATGTATCTATCATCTATTGTCACTAATACACAGTACAGTATACACCTAGTCATTGTCACTTTAGCTTCTGGA
>NW_003547007.1:17776-18777 GCF_000090795.2 Amphimedon queenslandica | reverse complement strand
GACAAAATAGATAGAAGCTGAGAAATTGGACGATAATTAGCTACAGAAGCCCTATCTCCTGATTTAAAAATGGGAGTAATTCTATGGACACGCCATTCATCAGGTAGAACTGCCTTCTCAATGCACCTGGAAAACAGATGAAACACAGGACCAGAGAGAGGAAGGGCACATTTGGCAAGTACTTTAGGACTAATATGGTCAATGCCCATAGCCTTAGTTTGATCTAAAGTAGAAAGAGCCTTGTAAACATCTGACTCTGTAATCTTGATATCACACAACAATGGACCAGTAACATGACACTCAGTAGGGTAAGTAAGTGGAACAGGGTCAGAGCATAGATAATAGAGTAAATGAAAGGGATTGGCAACGGGGCGTAGCAACAGGAAATGCGGGTTGGGTTACCACGTGACAACCATCAGTGTTTTGATTGATTTCCCATCTCCTCCATTGGTGAAGTTGCTCTAGCAGGATTTCGAAGGAAATTTGTGCTGTTCCAGGATAGCGCTTGCTTTTGATATATAGCCTATTCCACATAGAATTTTTAGAGCTACCTGTAGCAAGGTTTTTATCTCCAAAAAGTCATTTTGCAACCAGTTAGAGGTACACAAAGTCGCCTGTTTTTGAAACACTTTATCGTTCGTAAAACACTCAAGCTTCAGTGTATCAATATGCAAGTTAGCTCATTCCATAGGAGATTTCAAGCTCTTTAAGATGGTTATACTTATTCTTAGCTCAAGAACGAAATGAGTCTCTCAGAGGGGGAAAAGATGGTATTTATAGTTAAAGAGTGACGCGGCTACTAACGCATGCATTGATTTACTGAACAAAAAATATTAATAAAAAGCATAAACATTGGTTAGTATTGTGTGTGAGTTTTGTTTGCATGAATTGTATTCTCTTGGAGTTATTCAAGAATAAAGCAAGAAAATCCCAGTTTTTTACTCCAAAATCGGTCAAAAAATCCCAACCCTCCTCTGTTTACTTAGCAACAATACAAAATT
>NW_003547007.1:14904-17317 GCF_000090795.2 Amphimedon queenslandica | reverse complement strand
TTTTATTACATTTTCTGATACATATTGATGTCCTTATGCTGTGTAGAAAGTTTGAGCTGATTCCGGCTTCAATTTTTCAAGTTACGGCCATTTTAAGAAAACGTCAATAATTGGAAAATTACCCAAGGCTATAGCCCATGGTTTTTTTCAAAAAATGGCTCCAAAATCACCCCAAATTTTTATTACATTTTCTGATACATATTGATGTCCTTATGCTGTGTAGAAAGTTTGAGCTGATTCCGGCTTCAATTTTTCAAGTTACGGCTATTTTTAAAAAATGCCAAAATTCTGAAAATTACCCAAGGCTATAGCCCATGGTTTTTTCAAAAAATGGCTCCAAAATCACCCCAAATTTTTATTACGTTTTCTGATACATATTGATGTACTTATTCTTATTCAGTTAATGTTAATCCAATAAAATATGATCATCCTCAGTATTTCTCACAAGTACCAAACAATGTAAGAAATAATAAATAAATTAATTAATATTATTGTTATTTTTAGCGGTTGTGGCAGCTGGTAAATGTCAACATAGCATCAACAACAATGGTAACGTTAAATACATGATACCTGTACAGTATAGCCTCTCTTAATGGACACTCTCTATAGCGTACACCTCCATTTAACGGACAGCACCTAGTGTACCAATTACATTCCTTACTGTATAAAATAACCTCCACATAAAGGACACCTCTGTATAACAGAGACACTTTCTTGTACATAAGTGTCCATTATATAGAGGCTAGTCTGTATATATTTTTATTATTTTTATTGTTGTTGTTGTTGTTTATTGTTGTTGTTGTTTATTAGATGACTCATATGATATTACCTACAATGCTGGAGAGAGGCAGAGGTGCTATTATCAATGTATCCTCAGCTTTAGGTGATGCTCCCCCTACTCCTCTATTAGCCGCTGAAGCTGCTTCAATGGTGGGTGTGGTTGCTAGTTATTAATGGTTATTAATGTTTATTGATAGAGTTTTGTGACAATGTTAGGACGAACCCTACACGATGAGTATCATCACAAAGGAATCACTGTACAGGTAATATCAACTAATGTATTAATGTACGGTCAATCCTGTCTATTCCGGACACCTTGGGACCCAATAATACCCTAGCTCCTGATTATGAACCTGTCCTTATTTCAGAGGTTCATTAATACACATTACTATTGTATTGGGACTGATACTACCCCTCCTCATTATAGAGGTGTCCTTATTTTAGAGTGTCCACAATAGGAGGAGGTTATACTGTATTCCTTTGATAGATACAAATGTATTTTGAACAGAATAATAATCATTGTTATTATTATTAATTTATAGACACTAACACCACTTCCTCTATCAAAGGATAATTCATTTGTCAGTCCTTCACCAGAAGTGTATGTAAGGCATGCATTAAGGACACTGGACTATAGATCAAACTGCTGTGGATACTGGATACACGCCATCATAGTATGAATAATAATAATAATTATTATTATTATTATTACAGTACTGTATAGTAATTAGTAAGATATTTTTGTGATCCAAATTATTGGGAATTGATCCAAAGATCTATTTTGTCGAATTAATATTTTTAATTTTCTACTTTTTGGCCATAAAAGATTCTCGCTATACAGTAGATGATAATATGATAAATGATACTTTCTATTTTTAGAATTATGTGTATCAGTTGGTTCCTGCTAGGCTGTGGGTGTGGTTCATGTCCCACCGTAACCAGAGGGTGAGAGAGAGGCAGTTAACAGTTGGAGCGAGGGAGAGGGGCGGAGTCACCTTCAGTAAGAACAGGAGTACTGTTAGTTTTGCTATCTCTACAACACCTCCTGATGAAGGTAAGGGGACAAACCTCTCTCTCTTTTTCCCCTGGGGGTAATATTTCAGTAAGGGTCTGATAATTAATATGCATGTAATAAAAATGGAGAATTCTCTCCTAGCTATTTCTGAAAAAATACCCTGGGACTTGACCTGATTTTTGAGCAACTTTAAAATTCATAAAAACTCCAATTTTGATTGGAGTCAACTCAAACTATGATACCCAACATAAGAACTTATGCATCAGAAAATTTAATATAATTTTTTTTCTAACCATTATTTTTGTTATTATTATTATAAATTATTATTATTGTGTTTTCAGTGTATACAGCTAGTGAGGCTGGTCAAAGACCTGAACTGATCAGAAATTATTCAAGAGTTGCTGTAATGCCTAGTGTAGCTGAACAAGAATCTAATAAATGAACTCATGTTTTTATTATTGTTATTATTATTATTATTGTCATTGTTATTGTTGTTTTAGACTTGTTGTTTTTGTCAAATTTAAAGTAAAAAGAAATTTAAAGTATTATGCATGAAGGAAAGGTCATTCTTTTACAATCTTGTTCTCACTGGCCTTGTTAAACACTTTGAGGTGTGTA
>NW_003547007.1:12458-13643 GCF_000090795.2 Amphimedon queenslandica | reverse complement strand
ACTTACTGATACTAGTAATGGAAGGAATGAACACTTTAATATAACTGGATCTTACTATAGGATACTATCAGTATCAACCAGTGGAGTGTATAATGTATCAGTTTATTATCTCAACAATGGATCAATATATGGACCTGCTGTACACTATCATTCACTGGTTGAGATTATAATCATTAACACACCATCACCTTCTAATACACTATCTACAATCAATGGTAATGAAATCTATCATTATTATTATTATTATTAGTATGACAGTTGATTTAACAATCAGTAGTGAGTCTTTTGAAGCAACACTTCATTATTCATCTCCTACTACAGTATCAATAGACCTAGGTATATAAAGTGCATGTTATAATGAGGTACTATAAGTTAATGATATACTGTTATCATTCCACAGAGCATACTCCAGTGATGACAGCTACTCCAGACAGTACACCAATGATACAATTGTTATATACTGTATCTTCAGTGGTGGGCTTTGTTATCCTCTTAATACTAGTAATAGTATCAATATTGATTGTAGTTGGTTTTTTGATTAGAAAAAGGAAGAAAAATGAAGGTATGAAATACATTAAAAATAATAATTGATTTAATTCATTACAATTAGTAGCTGAAGATCTGATTACTACAAATAATCCAGCATATGGTGAAGGTGTGTAGCACTGAATAGTGTAATAATTATAATGAATACACTTTCTATAGTTGTACAGATACATAGCAATAGATCTATTGTTCAAACTGAAGTTAATCCTTCATATGAGACTAGTACTGCAGTCAATAATACTGTACTCTATGAAACTGTGTGGTAGTTAGACTGAATTAGACAGAACTATCATCAAGCATGGCAATGTTTAAAATGTTACTAATTTACAATAAATATTGCTTACTATTAAAACTTATGATTATTTCAAAACCAACTCCATAATTTGGAACATCAAAAGTCAGTGATCTTTCTATTAGATCTCATTATACTGAGATGAGACTAACTGCTTAAGTCCATGAGTTTTTTTAATTCCTAAACATCACATGATGCTACTGCATTTCACTTGTTTTGATACAAAATTTTCTGATAGTCTACATGTGTTGTTATTGAAATAATCTAGCTACAGCAAAACATGCAGGAACTAGATCTATGCCATAGATATAAAATTAAAAAATTAATATTTTGTATATTTAACAGCA
>NW_003547007.1:6482-9928 GCF_000090795.2 Amphimedon queenslandica | reverse complement strand
CAGCTACATATCAGGTCATTGGTCTCTACATTAACAATACATATACCAATGGATCAGTTAGTGTACGGTGTATATATCAACTAGTATCAACTGATGATGGATGTCATGTGATATTTACTGATACTAGTAATGGAAGGAATGAACACTTTAATATAACTGGATCAGACAATAGGATACTATCAGTATCAACCAGTGGAGTGTATAATGTATCAGTTTATTATCTCAACAATGGATCAATATATGGACCTGCTGTACACTATCATTCACTGGTTGAGATTATAATCATTAACACACCATCACCTTCTAATACACTATCTACAATCAATGGTAATGAAATCTAAATCTACATTATAGCTATTTTTATACCGTATAGCTGGTTTATTTCATGTGGAATTAATTTTCGTGCAGGCTCAAATCCACTAAAATTAATTCCACTAAATTTTATTAAAACCAATTAAATATTAACAAAAATTTAGCAAGGCACTAAAATTAATTCTAATGAAAATTTAAGTAACAAAAATTTGAGGCCACAAAATAAACCAGCTATACGATAACTAGTATAATTGTTGATTTATAGCAATCAGTAGTGAGTCTATTGAAGCAACACTTTACCATACATTTCCTACTACAGTATCAACAGGTATAACAATAAGGTACAATAAGTTAATGATATACTGTTATCATTCCACAGAGCATACTCCAATGATGGCAGCTACTCCAGACAGTACACCAATGATACAATTGTTATATACTGTATCCTCAGTAGTGGGATCAGTCATCCTCTTCCTAATAGTGACAGTATCAATAATAATTGTTGGGTTTTGGATTAGAAGAAGGCCAAAGAAAAATAATGAATGTATGACATAATATTAATTTATAATGATTGATTTAATCTATTATTAGTAACTCAAGAGCTGATTACAAATAATCCAGCATAATACTGAAGGTGTGTAGCAATAATAATAATAATTATTATTATAAATACACTTTAGATACATAGCAATAGATCTCATGTTCAAACTAATGTTAATCATTCCAGCATAATGATGATCTAATGTTCAAACCAATGTATACTGTATAAAACTGTGTGCAGGTAGCTATCCTGAATTATTTTAATAATTAGGCAAAAATTGGTTGCACTAGAATCTATACTTGACTATTAGGCATGGCGACCTTAAAAATAATAACTATAATTTACAATGCTATTACTTACTGTTAGTATTTTTAAGCAACTTATTATAATTATTTTTACCAAATCTAATTTGGCACATCAAAGCCAAAGGTCATCGTGATTTGTCAGCCTACTAAAATGAAAACTTTAAAAATTCCCAACCATCACATAATGCTACTGCATTTTCACTTATTTGACGCACATAATCTTCTGATGCAACATCATTCATTGTTATTGAAAGAATCTATCAAGTACAGCAAAACATGCAGCAACTATGCATACTTGTACCATAGAGCTACGTTGCTATAGATACGAGCAATAATTAATTAATCAATTAATTCGTAATAATCTCCCTCTCAGTGGATGGAGCTGGTAAGAATTAATGTTATCTTCTGGTGACCCAGTCATTCATTCCTTTCACTAGTCATTACAGTGACTCCAGTATAGTAGCTCCTATTTATACAACAGCAGCATTAATTTACTTGTGAAGGAACTGGAGATATATTGCAATGGACAATACAAGGTGGTGAACTAACTGAATCCATTAAACAGCAAAAAGATATAACAGTTACAACTATTTCTAATAATAATAATAATACCAACTTCTCATCAGTACTGATAGTAAAGGCACTACCTGATAATGATGGTCTGGGATTTGGTTGTCAAATTTTTACTTATACTTAATTTTTACTTATTTTTTGGTTTTTTCCAAAAAATGGCTTCGAAATCACCCCAAATTTTTATTAGATTTTAAAATACATATTGATGTCCTTATGCTGTGTAGAAAGTTTGAGCTGATTCCGACTTCAATTTTTCAAGTTACGGCCATTTTTAAGAAAATGCCAAATTTCTGAAAAATACTCAAGGCTATAGCCCATGGTTTTTTCCAAAAATGGCTCCGAAATCACCCCAAATTTTTATTAAATTTTCTGATACATATTGATATCTTTATGCTGTGTAGAAAGTTTGAGCTGATTCCAACAAATATTTTTCAAGTTACGGCGATTTTAAGAAAACGCCAGAATTCTGAAAAATACCCAAGGCTATAGCCCAGTAGAAAGGAGATGGAGCCCTCAAAAATTTATTATAAATAAAAAACAGAAATAAAACATGTAGGTTAAGCAAGGTTAAAAGTAGGTAGGTTAAGTTAGTGACACAGAAAAAGGAAATGATAAAGAATAATAATAATAATAATAATAAAAGATTAAATTTAAAATGGCTCCAAAATTACCCCAAATTTTTATTACGTTTTCTGATACATTTTGATGTCCTTATTCTTATTCAGTTAATGTCAATCCAATAAAATTTGATCATCCCAGTATTTCTCACAAGTACCAAATAATGTAAGAAAAAAAATAATTAATGAATAAATAAATTAATATTATTATCATTTTTAGCGGTTGTGGCAGCTGGTAAATGTCAACATAGCATCAACAACAATGGTAACGTTAAATACATGTACATGTACAGTATAGCCTCTCTTAATGGACACTCTCTATAGCGTACACCTCCATTTTACAGACAGCACCTAGTGTACCAGTTACATTCCTTACTGTATAAAATAACCTCACCATAAAGGACACCTCTGTATAACAGAGACACTTTCTTGTACATAAGTTTCCATTATATAGAGGCTAGCCTGTATGTATTTTTATTATTTTTATTGTTGATGTTTATTGTTAATTGTTGTTTATTATTGTTGTTGTTTATTGTTGTTGTTTATTAGATGACTCATATGATATTACCCACAATGCTGGAGAGAGGTAGAGGTGCTATTATCAATGTGTCCTCAGCTTTAGGTGATGCTCCCCCTACTCCTCTATTAGCTGCTGAAGCTGCTTCAATGGTGGGTGTGGTTGCTAGTTATTAATGGTTATTAATGTTTATTGATAGAGTTTTGTGACAATGTTAGGACGAACCCTACACGATGAGTATCATCACAAAGGAATCACTGTACAGGTAATATCAACTAATGTATTAATGTACGGTCAATCCTGTCTATTCCGGACACCTTGGGACCCAATAATACCCTAGCTCCTGATTATGAACCTGTCCTTATTTCAGAGGTTCATTAATATACATTACTATTGTATTGGGACTGATACTACCCCTCCTCATTATAGAGGTGTCCTTATTTTAGAGTGTCCACAATAGGAGGAGGTTATACTGTATTCCTTTGATAGAAACAAATGTATTTTTAACAGAATAATAATAATCATTGTTATTATTATTATTAATTTATACTAGACATTGACACCACTTCCTCTATCAAAGG
>NW_003547007.1:0-2630 GCF_000090795.2 Amphimedon queenslandica | reverse complement strand
TTCATAATTCACCATATTCTACTGTTTTTTCTGGAAGAAGAGATCCTTGGCAGCAATGGAGTGTGGAGCAGCAGTCATATGGCACTGGCTCTCCTTATGTTTGTCCACCTTTTTATAGCCCTTCTTGTGAATATCAACAGATGTCGACTACTTACCCATATACTCTTCATTTCATTACTGGTAATATTAGTTCTTGTTTTGGTTGCAAGAATAAGTATAAGAAACCACTGGAGCCGCCCAATGATCTTTGTATTCAGCACCAAGATTGGCGTGAATATTTAACACCAAGCAGTTCAACTCCACAAAGGAAATTTAGTAATGTTTATTATCACTGTCGACCTCAGTGCATTCAGTTAAATAATCTTTACTTTATACCAAGTGAGCTGCAAATCCCAGAGTCTTGTATACTCAAGCTCAATGAAGTACACAAAAGATACTTATAGGAACAATTTGGATTAAATATTGAATAACAAATACTGTTTTTCTTGCTTGAGCTAGACTACAATAATTATAGTGATTTTTTGTTGCATTATGTTAACCACTACAATGATTTTAAAAATGGACATGTTAAACTGAATTGTGCTAAAATAGATAATAAATACAAGTAGGTAAGTGTATTTTTTAACTCTAAATGGAGTCCAGTATTCCAGTTCAGTAGTCCAGTCCACTCTTCCAGTCCAGTGAATGGAGACACCCTGGGCTATAGGTACTAAAGTACCTATACTATCTCAAATACATGAAGGCAACAACTTTCTGTCAGCAAGTTTATCGTATATTGCTGATTAGTAAAGAAAAAGTGAAGCTTCTTTCTCACATGGTCTTCTTGCTGCCATCATTGCAGTTGATGATGTAATGCCACACCTTTCAATCTACATGCATGGGAGGGGCTGGAGCTGCTTGCATGTATGTGCTGCAGTGCTGCTACCTCTGCAGGTATTCAAGAGCAAGTACATGCAACTGCAGGAAGCTAGTGTTGAGCAGACTCTCTTCATGCTGATAATCAAACAGCTATTGCAGTGCGGGCATGCACCATAGCAGCATAAGGGCGAGGCCATGCACCGTAGGTGTCTCGTAATAACATGATCAACTAATGATAAACAGTTTTAACATACACTGCACTAGTACTGTTGATCATGTACTACAGTATGAATCATAATGTGTGAATATAGATCTACACTGTTATAATGTACGTGTTTGTGTAACTCAGTGTTCATTCTTATGTTATTGATGATATGTCAGAATTGGCAATATTATCAATGTAGGTCATAAAGTGTACATTATATAAGTGTGCATTAGGCCATAAAATCAAGAGATGTCTGAGTTGATAGTAGTATTGCTGTTGGCTTTATTATTAATAGTCTACCTATCAGTGGATGGAGCTGGTAAAATTAAATGCTTTAAATTGAATCAATAAAAATTCCTTCCAATAGTCATTACAGTGCCTCCAGCATCAGTAGTCACTCCTATTTATACTACAGCAACATTCACTTGTGAAGGAACTGGAGATATATTCAATTGGTCAGTACAAGGTGCTTCACTTACTCCTGCCATTGCACAACAAAGAGGCATCACATACACTGATCCTGGTGGTCCTGGTAACTTATCATCAGTACTTACTATCAGTGCTTTGCCTATTAATGATGGAATTGGCATTGGTTGTCACATAATATCATTTCTACCTTTTGAGTATGCATCGTCTGGTAGTACACTTACAATAAGAGGTTAGATAATTATTTATGCTATAACATTCATGATTCATTAGGTATAGCACAAGTTGAAGATCTTCAGTATAGTTTTACGACAAATAATTTATTATTAATAACATGGTCACGTCCTGTCTATTTCTCTAGTGATATTCCTATTGGATCTTCTGTTAGTTATCAAGTATTAGTTACTGACGAAGATGGAGATATCATACTGGATACAAATACACCAAATGCAAATGTTGCACTTCCTAATATCACAGAATGTGATTTATTCAATGTCAGTGTAACAGCACTACTGGCTCAATATACTTCAATTAATAATACTATCAGTAATAATGGAAGTAAGTGAGTGAATGAACATTATAATGACATCTCTCATTACTGATAGGTTATGCTGTTAATATTACAATTAATAAAGATAATTTTATAAGACCTAATGTGACTATTGAGGTAAATATGAATTAATTTAATAATGTGCTTCATTGTTTGTCATCAGTTAAGTTGTCCTCCTTCACAATCCAACACTTCCCTAACTATTACCAGTGACAGTACTGCAGTCATTGATCAGTACACATTCACTGGTACTGATGAGTCTATTAATGATATACGTACATTAATACCATATCATCAATACAACTATACTGTACGTGTATTTAACTTAAGGAACAAGCTCCAGTATGAGACATACACCATCATCAGTAAGTATATAGCTACTATTATATTTATTAATATTCATTTCTTTCTCTCAGCTACATATCAGGTCATTGGTCTCTACATTAACAATACATATACCAATGGATCAGTTAGTGTACAGTGTATATATCAACTAGTATCAACTGATGATGGATGTCATGTGATATTTACTGATACTAGTAATGGAAGGAATGAACACTTTAATATAACTGGATCAGACAATAGGATACT
>NW_003547006.1:35777-38250 GCF_000090795.2 Amphimedon queenslandica | reverse complement strand
CTGACAGATAAAGTGGAGTACAACCAGAAGCATTAGTGATATCAGGATTACAGTAACCACCATCAATGAAAAACCTCAATATATCCAAAGACCCTCCCTTTGCCGATATGTGTATTACGTTAAACCCTTTATCGTCCAGTATAGAAATGTTGCATTTTTTACTGTTGAGGTAACGAATGATGGGAAGGTTCTTAGAGAAAGCTGCAATAAGTAGTGGAGTACGTCCAAAAGAGTCGGTCATATCAAGAGATAATGGTGAATGGTCTATAATGTACTTGACTATACTCAATGATCCTTCTTCACAGGCTACATGAACTGGAGCTATTCCATTGTAATCTTTAATAGTGAGATCCAACTGATGCTCCTCCACTAGATGTTTGAGTATAGGAAGAGAACGACTTTTACATGATAAATGAAGAACTGTTGATCCATTTGAAGTTTTAGCTAATACGTCACACTGAGGAAGACTAGTGAGGTAGAGAACTATAGCAACATGTCCTTCCTGACATGCTATGTGAAGGAGTGTAGATTGAGTATCATTTCTAGGATCAGTGGCATTAATATCAAATGAATAATTGTTTAATAAATGCTTTAAACAATACAAACGGTTGAAATGCACAGCGGCAAAAGGTAATACACCATTCTTAAATGAGGCTACATTGATATGATACTCTTGTCTGAGCCATTCTAGCATATGAACATTTCCAAATGCCACTGCAGCTTCTGGTGATGAGGAGCTCCTGAATATTCTAGGATTAAGGTTGTATTGTTTTATTAATAATTTTAACAGATCAAGATTACCAGAGGCACATGCGTGTGTGACGCAAGTAAAGCCATTCTTATCTTCAGTAGTTGTATCACATTTAATTACATCAATTAGAAACGTCACTAGTTGTGATACACCACTAGCACAGGCATCATGAATTGGAAGAGCATCATTATCATCGGTAGAATGTAATAGACTAGTATATTGTGGATAATTATTAATAATATATTTAGTACATGAAAAGTGACCATTTAACATAGAATGATGAAACACATTCATGTTGCCTATTCCACCTACTCTATCCAAATCACATCCACAATCTTTTACTAAATACTCCAAGGCATCAATAGCACCAACTTCAGCTGCAAAATGAACTGTTTGCATACCGTCACTAGCTTTAACTTGAGGATCTAGTTTATATTTATTAACTAATAATTTAATTAATGATAGTTTAGTACTACGCACTGCTTGAAGTAATATAAATGATGTGAGACGCAATTGATGATTATTAATGAGGTATTGAACTAGTTTCATGTTACCACTCTTAGCACTATGATCTAATGCATTCCATTTACCATTATCTGTTATGTTAATGTCACTATCTTGTACTTCAATGAGGTATTGACTGAGATCAACATTACCATGCCAACATGAATATTGAAGAGGTGTTCTACCCTTATTACAGGTTATATTAATATCAATGTCACTAGTATTCATAATAAATTCTACTGCATTGATACTACCTGACATACAAGCTAATGCTAATGGTACTATACCTTTGTAGTCTGGTTGACTGGCAATCAAGCTATACTTAGATACAGTATAACTGAGTAGAGTAGGTGAACCTGATAAAGCAGCATAATGTACTGCAGACCGACCCTCATAATCTAATGAACTTGTATTAATACCATACTCCTCTAATACCTTCACTAATAATACACTACCACTAGTACATGCTAAATGAACCAATGATTGACCAGTAGCAGTAATAGAATTTATATTGAAATTATTAATAATGCTTGTCTTCTTGAGGAGTGTAGACAAAAGGCTCACTCTTTTATGCTGTTTAGTAAAATTTATATTAAGTGATATGTATTTATGCCAGTATTCCTTGTAATAGACATTAAATGTAGGAATTTGCATGAGTAAAGGTATATCACATGGTGCAGTGAGCTTGTTATACACTTCTGTAATGCAGTATTTATCAACCAATCCCTTACATAAGTAATGAAGAGAAGACCGACCACTATAATCAGCTTCTAGTAATACTTTATATCCAAAAATATTAACCATTTTCATAATGAAACCTGATGAAGCATACTGGCATGCTATATGAAGTGGTGTTCCACCAAAACGATCTCTTTTTTGAAATAATTCCCTTTTATGATTATTATAAAGATACACTAGAAGCTCTACACTATCATTCATAGCACAATAATCTACTATTCCACATCCGTTAAAATCTATGTCATCTTCTGAGAAAATACCAAACTGCTTAAGCTGATCAACTAATGCTACTTCTCCACTCTTACATGCTAATAATGATAAAGTCGATCCTTCTCTATTCACCTGAGACACGTTACACTTCTTCTTTAAAAACATAATCACGAGGTCAACGTGACCACCCAGTGCTGAGTAAAGCAATCCCGTGTTACCAGAGCTATCTGCTATGTCTGGATCAACGTGACATTCATTAACTAGATACTG
>NW_003547006.1:30789-34096 GCF_000090795.2 Amphimedon queenslandica | reverse complement strand
TTATCTGTTTTGAGCTCAATGTATGACATTTTGTCATTTGTATATAACATTATTTTGGAGTGCAACATAATTTATTACAGCATGCATGGAGTCACTCATAGCAACAAAAATACTCAAATCAATATCAAATGGAGTCTTCATCATCTCATCTCTCATAACTTGACCATGTTGACTCTCACATTATAAACCTGATAATCATTTGCAGTATAATCATAATGACAATTATTGTTCAGTTACTGTTTCCAGATAGTTATTTCTTTTCTTGATCAATGATTGTACAAATAGTTGAATTCTTTTCTTTCTCTCAGCAGCATAATGACTAATGAGTTCTTCTAGTACTGCTTCTGATAGTTCACCTTCTCCTCCTCCTCCTCCTCTTTCTTTATAATATTGTACCAATGCACAGTCTCTGTCTGATTTATACTGCTTGTCCTTCCTCTCAATGTACATGTACTCTCTTGCTACCTACTCATGTAGTATAAGGTAAAGTCTATACATTTATACATATACATTATCTAACAGTGTCCCTCTCCAACCACAACCAAAGCCAGCTGGCTATCACAGCAAAGCTTAGGAGTCAGCTACTAAATACAAGCAGCAATGTGTACACCACAAACTACATGTTCAAAGAGATACTGTGGTTTATATAGGCTTCCTCAATCCATAGTCCACTTATTGTGTTAAAACAGAGAGTGAGAAGGGGAAAAAGGGGTGGATGATACATACACTACACATGCAGCTATAGGATTCAATTAATTACTAACAAACCTTTATATTATTGTAATTCTGTTGGTATGTTAATATCGAAGAGAATAAATTCCAAACGGAAAACTCTGGCCACAACACATCTTGAAAACAAAGGCAAGAATAAGAGCTCTATTAATAATAATAAATAATATTATATTAATTAATTAATTAATTAATTAAAGATTACCTGCCATATAAGGAAGTCACTTAATCTCACTTCTCCTGAGGTCCTAATGACAAGATCAGGTGGTGTACATGTACCAGTATAAAGACATCTCTCCATTAACTCTTCACTGATATCTCTATAATGTAAATACATCTAAGTGTATGTATCACAGTTAGAATAATGACAAGAATGAATTTGTTAATGTTCTTATGTATAATATGGTCAAGAGTGGATGATTATGGTTGATTGACCAAATCAACAACAAGGTTGTATGCTCAAAATGCTGAATGTACATATGTACATGTACATATATTTTTAAAATAATAAAACAAAACTTCAGCCAACAGCAAAATTCGAACCTGAGACTTCACGCACAAGACTTTAGGAAAGCTTAAGGAAGTATCTACAAAGCACCTACATTATTTCAAGGCTAGATTAGCGTATTTATACTTCCATTTCATTGCTACCCCAGCGTTTATTTAAGAATATACAGTATGTGTACATTGTATGTATAAAGGTGGGTTCTCAATATGACACATAAACCAATGGGAGCATGCGTCATGAGTCAGATTAGAAAACATTTCTATTCTGACACATACTCCCATTGGTTTATAAAGCACTTCCAGTCATGACGCTAGCACATAAAAAGCAATATGTGTCATATTAAGACCCACCTTAAAAATGTGACGTGTAGTACTTACGTTGGTAGTATAGTACCATCATGAGATCCATCAACCAGTGACTGTATAGTATCAGTAATCTCATATCTTGATGCATAAGAGAAACACACATTAAGATATACCCTATAATAAAGGAATGGACAATACATAACTAGGGTGAATGTAAACATTGAAGGGGCGAGCATGAGCCATCAATTGACATTGTTTGATAAGAAGATTAAACTGAGAAAATGTGTCAAGCTAAACTTCTAATCAAGCTTCCATCAGACCCTGTCCTCATGGCCAGGGTCTGAAAGAGAAAAGACACCAACAACCAAAATAACCCAGTAAAACAGACAAGAATGTCCTGCCACTCTGAGATGTCTAAGAAACAAAACTATACTTTTAAATTCTAATCTCTTCTAAAAATCTTAATTCTTTCAATGAGAGGACTAATCTAGAGGAGTCAGAGATCAAACTGCTGTTAAGTTCTTTAGCCTTTAGGATGCTTTAGATAGCCCCTCTCTCTTATCTAGCTGTCAGAGTTTGTCCCATTTAAATGCCACCATCTTGCTCATTGTGACCACACCCTCGAAATTAATTTTGTCTGCGTGGTCCAAATCAATCAATAGTAGGGCCTATACTGATTTATACATTATTATCTTCCGTTCACAAAAAAGACGTAACCCAAAATAGACCTAAACAGATTAGAGTGGGTCTTGCTCATGCTCGCCCCAATAATAAATACATGTAGAGTGTAAAGTGTATTAATGATATTATTAATGTATTGGACCCATTGATTGTGTTTGCTATATGTTGGACTACTACCATGTACACTATGTATTTTAGGAATGTTGTGTCTATTGCATGAATAATTATCAGTATACTACTGAGTAAGGGAGCGATATCTTTAGTGTATACTACTATATAAACACTTCTCACTGTACTACTGAGTAAGGGAACACTATCTTTAGTGTCTTTAGTGCATACACTTCTCCCTGAACTGGACTGAAGGCAGTTTGTCCAAGCAGAGTATCAGGCTGTTTACACAGCAAAGGTTCACTTGAATTTGGTTTAATTTTGCATCGTTTTTACAGCGTTTTCAATGTGTTTACACAGCTGCGTTTTGACTGAAATAACTTTAATTAATTTTTAATAACAATAATTTTAATTAATAACTTGTAAAATAAAATGGCGGTAGACAAGTAAAACATGCTTCGAAAACAATTTTCTTTCTGAGAAAGCTTGCTATAATGTAGAAAATACGACTGGTAATGAGTATATTTTCTGATATATTACTAGGATTTAGATTTTTGTGCAGTTTTTTGATCATGTATTCGTTTTTAGCCGTTTACACGGAAACGCTACCCTTTTCAAATGTATGCGTTTTCAAAAGTCTCCACTTTGGAAGCCGTTTTTGTTTCTCTTTGTTTTCATAGTGTTTTTGCACGTTTCTGTGTAAACGGAAGGTGCAAACGCATACAAAAGTATTCGTTTTTGCTTGAAAACGTAGCCGTGTAAACATGGCCTCAGTTATCAGTTATACATGAGCATAGCTGATTGGGCAGTTTACATAAAGTAATTTATGTAATTATAATAAGTACATGTACATGTACTTACTTGTTATTGTTTTTAGTCATTGTCACAGCTCTTGCTACTGATTCTTGTACATCAGTTGGTAATAATTCTCATATCACCTAACACTCGTATGCACACACCATGATTATCAATTAGA
>NW_003547006.1:19540-28439 GCF_000090795.2 Amphimedon queenslandica | reverse complement strand
TAGTCACATTGCTATTATAATGGATGGGAACAGGAGGTACGCCAAGAAATCTAAGCAAGAGAAGTCGTTTGGTCACGTGATGGGATTTGAGAAACTGGTTGAGGTGAGAATTCAAGTAGCTACTAGGATATGATAGTAGCCACTAGCCACTCTGGCATTATTGGATGCTACCTATAATTTTAGCGATAATAATACATGTAGCTATAAATACATGTAGTTATAAATACATGTACACGTGTTGACACGTGTTTAACAGTCTAAATGTGATTATTGTACAACAGCTTCACACGTGTCATTGACTACCAGTATGTAAACTAATTATAGACCACCCTAGGCGTGAATTGAATGCGTAGGAAGATTATTAGAAATTTTTACGGTTGTAAGGCGTGGTTTAGGATGAAATTAATTCCAGCCGCCATTTTGGTTGGTAACTTTCAATGGAGAACAAACGGGCCGACATAAAAACAAACCTGTATTAAGAATTCTGGAGCAAATTTGACCATATCCTTGACAGGAGAAGCTTAGAGGCAGTTGTTCTTTCTTATAACAAGCACTTTTTAGCTATTGGTAGAGCTACAGCAGGTAAGTGAGGTATTTCCTTCGTGCCTCCATTGACTTCCATAATAAACTTGCCAGCCAAAATGGCAACCAATTATGATGTGTGGGCAGATACCGTATATAAAATTAATGAAATTCCTAAATTTTCCAATTCACGCCTAGGGTGGTCTATAATTAGTTTACATACTGGTAGTCAATGACACGTGTGAAGCTGTTGTACAATAATCACATTTAGACTGTTAAACACGTGTCAACACGTGTACATGTATTTATAACTACATGTATTTATAGCTACATGTATTATTATCGCTAAAATTATAGGTAGCATCCAATAATGCCAGAGTGGCTAGTGGCTACTATCATATCCTAGTAGCTACTTGAATTCTCACCTCAACCAGTTTCTCAAATCCCATCACGTGACCAAACGACTTCTCTTGCTTAGATTTCTTGGCGTACCTCCTGTTCCCATCCATTATAATAGCAATGTGACTAGGCATGGGGCCGGCCTGAACCACTCTAGAGCATATGGAGCGAAACCAAGACGAGAAATAACCGGATGAAGATGAAGGCAACTTTTTACTGTCCGCCATTTTGACCAATAAAATTAAATTTACCACGCCCACCAATAATTAAGATGGGTGTGGTTAACGTATCTATGGTAACGGAATCATAATAATAGAGCAATTTTTCCTGCACGATTTGAAGTCCCACAAAAGAACTGGTCCTGTGAAGACAATATGGCGACTCGTAGTGTAAAGAAGAGAGGAGAACGGAAGGCACAGGAGACGCCATTTTATCTCCTGCCCGATAAAGTCCTAGCCAGCTCTCAGATAATAGATGAAGCAAGAAGATCACTCCATGCTGTACCAGTCAGGAGGCCATTCACTCCAGCAACTGATGGGAGACACTTGTTTAGTGGGAATAGAAGGAGCGTCCTGAGTAGAAGCAATGAAACTGATAGAGAGGGCAGACCTCCTTCAGTGTTTAGGTAAGGACTGTGTAGAGTGTCTTGTACTGTATTATAAATTTGGAGCGTTAAATTTGGCAAATCAACTAAATGAGTGGTGGAGATTAAAATAAAATTTTGGAATAATTTAGTCCATGTGATACTGACTAAAACTTGAGCGAACAGACTTCAATTTGCCAAATTTTTCAAAATTTTACTCAACAAATATTTTATAGTATTTATTCTATTTTTAGTATGAGCTCCAGTAAGTATTACAATGAAGAAATGACTAGTCGTCCCACCAGTAAACAAAGACTATCACCAATCATTAACGAAGTAAATAATAAATAATAATATTGTATAATAGTTCATGTACATTAACCTTGCATTATAATATTACCTAGTGTACATGTACATTGTACATTGTAAATGATAGATCCTTATGATATTGATAATTATCAAATGTACATGTACTTGCATTAGTAATCATTTGTCTTTTAAAATAATGAACAAATGAATGCATTTTTATTATTAAAATATTATAGGATCTATTATTGCCACAAGCTCCAGCTCCATCATCAACTGATATCAGTCTACAACCATCAGTAGCATCGCTTTCCCCTCCTCCTCCTCCTCATTCCAAGCCCTCCCTCCCTGAACTAAAGGCCAGTAGCTCCTCACCACCAACCAGTAGAAGTAGAATAACTCGATCAGCTGGCAAAGAGAGAGAGAGAGGAGCAATGGAGACAAAACGATACAATTCTGGCGATTCAAGCAAAAGAAAAAATCATACAAACGACACTTCATCACTTACTAATGTAGCCACTGAAAGAACCAATAAAACTGAAGAGACTAAAATTAAAGAAAGTACTACAGCAAGGACAGCTCCTACTGATAAACCTGTAGCAGCAAGAGCACACACAGGACAAATATGGGAGGTTGAACTAAAACCATTACTGGATAGATTAGACCCAAAGGCTACTACCAGTAGTAGTGATTCACTGCTCATTGATGCATGTACTGAAGTGTGGGTACTATTGGAGAAGCACTCATTACTTGGTAAAGGATTAGGAGGAAAGAGGAGAAGTGCATTATTGAAGAGTTTGTTTGCTTTACTGGGACACAAGGAACCAAAACTACTACTGATACTAGCTAAAATAATATTAGCTGTAAGAAATAAGGGAGTGAGAGAAAATTTGAAATACACGTACAAGTAAAATAATGTGCATGTATACTGTACATGGCATAATTGTCACCGAATAAAAATTTCACAAAATGACTGTCAATTTTGTACTTGGCTTCTTGCAATTAATATAAATTTTTAAAATTGTTTAGCTACCACATTTTTTGTAAAAACTAGAAATTTTGCAAGCAAAAGAATATTGCTAAAATCATTGTATACTGTAGTACTATGTACATGTACATGTATACATACTTTTTTATTTTCAATAGTTGCAAGTGACTGGTAGCAATTTACTTAATGTCAGTAAACTGATCTTCTCATTAAGCAGAGATGAAAATAATGATCAACTATTTTGTAAAGAAAACATTACAAGTAAATAAAATACGCACTAACAGCACACTTAATACATGTATGTACATGTAAACGTACATATACATGTAAAGTAAGGCGACCAAGCATATGCACATGTATGCATGTACATTGTTAGATCTAGTAATAGATTTTGCACACGATTAAAATAGACTTGATTTATATTTATTTTAAATTTCAATAATAATTTTCTTTTCTTTTCTAGTTCATATTCTCAGTGTCCTCTCCTCGATTGATCCAGTAGTTCATCATGATACGTTAGTGTATCTGTTAGGATCCATTAAACTCTTAGCTAGTAACCCACAGCTACGTGATGAGCTAATTCAACACAACTGCATTGAAACCATAGCTCACTGCTTGAAGAAATGCACTGAAGTGGGTTTAATATGTACATGTACATGTACATGTATCATATATACATGTACACATGTACATGCAATAGTAGGATAATTTTTTCCTTGCCATTTTTGGCAAAATTTGGCAGATCTGATTTTTGAGCAACTTTAAAAATTCATAAAAAATCCAATTTTGATCGGAATCAGCTCAAACTTTCTATGCAACATAAGAACATGTATATGTATCAGGAAAAATGATTAAAATGGCAGATTTTCTCCTTGTCATTTTTGGTGAAATTTTGCTGGTGACACTGTACTATAGCACAGGAACTTTAGCCCAATTTTGGAGCAATTCAGAAAATTCATAAAAAATCCAATTTTGATCGAAATCAGCTCAAACTTTCTATGCAACATATAAGCATGTATATGTATCAGGAAAAATTATAAAAATGGCAGATTTTCTCCTCATCATTTTTGGTGAAATTTGGCTGGTAACCCTATACAGGAACTTTGGCCCCATTTTGGAGCAATTTTGAAAATTCATAAAAAATCCAATTTTGATCAGAATCAGTGCAAACTTTCTATGCAACATAAGAACATGTATATGTATCAGGAAAAGTTATAAAATTGGCAGATTTTCTCTTAGTCATTTTTGGTGAAATTTGGCCGGTGACACTGTACTATAGTACAGGAACTTTGGCCCAATTTTGGAGCAATTTAAAAAATTCATAAAAAATCTAATTTTGATTGGAATCAGCTCAAACCTTCTATGCAACATTAAGTACATGTATATGCATCAGGTAATGTACATGCGTAGTAAATAACTTATTACAAATAATTATACGTGTACATGTAAGCTGTACATGTGTATTGATAATTATTGTACTTTAGATTGTTGTCTCTAATGATACTAACAGTGTGAGGACTGCTGATGTACTAGTGCAGGTAAATTATTAAGAAATGTACATTGTGTACATGCATGTACATGTACAATGTAATGTGTGAATTTATTTTTAATTTTTAACATCCCTCTCTCCCTCTCTCCCTCCTTTAGTTAATATCAGGGTTACGCAATCTCTCTGATTCAGTGGTAGTATATGATCAGTTCCTCGCTCACTCCATTCCTCTCTACATATCACTGATACTGCAACAACACATCAATAACACTGAACTAGTCTTCAATATATCAAGACTACTGAGGTACGTACTGTGTACAATAGATGTACGTGTACATGTAGTTTATTATGAGTACATGTACATTATTCACATGCAATAATTGGTTTTGCTAAGAGTACAAACCCTTATGTACATGTACTCTTGGTGTTGCTAATTGATTTTTTCTCTTTGTTTTTTTTAATTTTTTAAATTTTTAGTAAGCTCTCATTAGTGGACAGGTGTTGTACAGCTATTGGAGAGATCAAACTATGCACTTCATTACTACCAACTGCACTGACCACTCACATACAACAAGAGGTAGGTATACCATAATAATTATAATATAATACTGTAAATGTACATGTACTTACATGTAATTAAGTTCAAGTACATGTACATGTACATGTATGTAAATATAATATGCTTTAGGTACTGTTAAAAGTAATAAAAATTAATTGTTAATTTTTCATTTATGATTTCTTGTATTTAAACCACGTCTTTTAATAGGATATTGTATTGAGAGTGTGTTTCATATTAAGTAACATATCAACAGTGGCTAGCAATGCATCAGTATATACTGACCAGTCATTAATAAAGGCATTGGAACTATTACTGAATCATTATACTCAATCATTATCTGATGGAGGAAGAGAAGAAGGAGATAGTACTAAAACTATTGATGTGTTGATAAAGGTACACTAGCTGATGCATGTATGTGATATGTTTTTAATTTTTCGTCTAACATAAATTGTAAAAATTAACAAAATTATTAATGTATATCATTAATAATTAAATTAGCAAAGTATCCTCACAAAAGAAGAATTTTTAAATTAAAACTTGCAAGTTAATATTCAACATTCTAAATTGTACACATTTATGTACATATATGTATACATGTACTTGAATGTGATATTTTCTCTCATTATTTCTCTTAGTCTGTGAGTCTAATTGCTAATATGTCAGTTCATTCAAGTTTTGCTAACGAAGTGAACACTAACCAAGAAATAATGAACCAATTAATAGCTATACTAGGTACAATATTAATAATAGATATGCTTTGTTTATTTATTTAATTTCCTACAGAATTAAGTGATACCAGTAGTGAGGAGCTAACAGTCAATACATTGACAGCTATTAACAATCTATCATTCCATTCACAAGATGCAGTTCTACAATATAAGCAACAATTAATACAAAGTAATTATTATAATGTAACATGTATACATGTACATTATATATGTAAATGTATGTTCATACCCATGGATATATAGCCATGTCACCCATGTGCACTGCCATTTCTATTTGTAGCTTTTTTGCTTGGTGTTTTATAAATACATAGATACACTGTCCAGTATCTGTCAGTGCAGAATTGCAATAAGATATTCATGACTCAGTCATTGACAGTTTATACAAGTACAAGAGTGTTAACCACATTGGGAGACAACCCATGAGATCTTTTACAATTAATTGAGTATAAAACGGAGCTATTTTCTTCATTCATTATCTTATCATTGAGAATAACTTTACCTCTGGGTAACAATTTTTGAATGGGGTCCCCTACCCCTACTACAAACTATAGTAACACTTTTATCTTAGTTCTTTACATGTAGTAAAGTACCGTATAGCTGGTTTATTTTGTGGCCTCAAATTTTTGTTGCTTAAATTTTCATTAGAATTAATTTTAGTGCTTTGCTAAATTTTTGTTAACATTTAATTGGTTTTAATAAAATTTAGTGGAATTAATTTTAGTGGATTTGAGCCTGCACGAAAATTAATTCCACACGAAATAAACCAGCTGTACGGTACATATTAGATATACATGTACATGTAGTTGTGGTATGAATTGTAACTCTCTATAATCTCCTATGTTATTCTTTACTAGTCATATTACAGTATTTGGTTCCTGATAGTCAGAGTGTAATGTTGGAGTCAATACGAGTACTGGGTAATCTCACCAGAGATAAATCAGTGAGAGATTTAATATCAGACATGAGAAGTAAGAAATAAACCTGCAATTTACAAGCTAAATTTCACAAGCTACTTGTTAACACCTCAAATTCACACCTTGAGGTGTTAACAAGCAGCTTGTAATTTTTCAGGAAGTGTTTTTTAATTAAAAAATTTCTCTCTCTCCCTCCCTCATAGTTGATGAGATATTGTTGACGTTATTAGATTCAAAGCACGTTGAGCTGGTCTATGCTGTGTGTGGTGTACTGGTTAATGTGACAATGGAGCCTGGAGGACAATGTATACATGTATTTAAGAATAATAATGGAGTGAAAAAGTAAGAGAGAAAAGAGAGGGAGAGAGAGGGGAAAGAGTAATTTCATGTGCATATGTACGTGTACATTAACTTTATTATTATTCCATTTTTATTATTTTCAGGTTATTAGATGTTTTAAGTCATTTCAGTAGACAAGACTGGCTACTATCAAGTCTAGCATGTAAAGTACTGTGGAACTATAGGTACATGTTCAATACATACATGTACATCATTATTTTACATGTACATCATTATTTTACATGTACATATATAATCATTAAATATTAATTATCGTATCCTTATTCTATTAATAGCGAAGGAATGACTAACATTAATGAACATTATACTGAAGAGGAAGTGATTACCTTGTTTCATTTACTGGAGGAATATTTAGGTAACATTGTACATTGATTTTGCGCCATGCATTTACAGCATTTTTACACCTTGATCCTCACTCAAACAAACCCTTAACTTTCTCCCCCTTCCTCTCTCCTTCCCTCCCTCTCTCTCCTTCCCTCCCCCTCTCTCTCTCCCTCCCCCCTCTCTCTCCCTCCCCCTCTCTTTCTCCCTCCTCCTCCTCTCTCTCTCTCTCTCCTTTTCTTTATCCCTCTCTCTAGATCCAGCTACAGCATTCTTTGATTGCATGAATGACGAGGAGGAGGAAGAGGTGACAGATGATGTTTCTGATAGACTATGGACTAACGAGTTTGTGCCAGTAGCAACACAAATAATAACAAAACTACAACAACAACAACGTTTGGTCACGTGACATATAGCAAACCGACCAATGAAATAAATTTGTATATAGAAGTTTAAATTTATTTATAATTATTAATAAAGATACTTTTTGTGAAGGAAAAATTATAAGAGTATATATAATACAATAATAGCAATAATAATACTCTCATTATATAGAGGAGGTGGATAAAATGCTCTTCATAAAATACAATAATTATTCTAAGTACTAGAAGTCAACTTCCTTACAGCAGCTCTAAGACAAGACCTACCAAACCAATAGAGGCCCACATTAACGAGTGACACTAAAGAAAACTGCACATAAGTCCAGAATATCCTACTACTCCAGTGAGGAGGAGATAGAGTCAATAGTTTACTAATATCACGAGCTTCCTCTTTCATCCAGTGCTCCTTGATACCATTAACATGTCCTATCCCGACTATCCCCACTATGGTCACAGGAGGAGCGTATGGTTCGATAAGACAGTTAGCGGCGGCCATTAGTGAGTTAGCAAGGACAAGGTCCCTCTCATTCACAAATACGTGAGATAAAGCTGGGAGCTCAGCAGCTAGCTCACCTGATGATAGGAGGGAAGGAGAGGGAGAGGATTGTGTTGATGTGAGGAAGAGAGAATTTAAGAAAAATTATTAGAAAAAGAGAGAGAGAGAGGAGAGAAAGGGAAAAACATAATTATTATATGAAAATTGTACTTTGTACTTTTTATTTTTTATTGCTTATGCATGTACATGTACATATGCTTTTTTCACATAATAATAATGATAACAAACACCAGAAATACATTGCACTAACAATATACAATGTAAATAAATACACGCTTTAATGGAATAAATACTTTGCAAATAGACTTGTGTTTTGTCTTTGTGGATAATATTCCCACAGATTATCATCAAAAATTTTAAAAAATTCATCCACAAAAAATTGTCATACATTTATGCTGTACACTATATACAAGTACATGTACATGTACACTGTACCTGTTAGCATCTCCACCATGTCAGAGTTCTTCATCTTCTCGATATCCTCCGGTGATATATCCAAATCAAAAGCCACAGAAGTGAACAGCATATAGAACAGCCTCAACTGTTGCCAGATTGGTAACGCCCTCAAAGCTCTTTTAAAAGTCATCCTGATGGAGCGATCACCCAGTAATATAGTACTACCAACTTTAGTTCCTTCTTGGAAACCCATTCGAAACTCTCCGCCCGGTGCCACGCCCAGTTTATCCATTAGGTTAGCTGATATTTTAATGAACACGGCGTGAGTGAGTCCTGCCACTTGTCCCTCTGAGGCCATGAAGGCTCTCACCTTCTCCCAGTTGAGGTCTTTTGCTTGT
>NW_003547006.1:15540-19076 GCF_000090795.2 Amphimedon queenslandica | reverse complement strand
GTCCCTGTACTATAGTACAGGGTCATAGGCCAAATTTCGCCAAAAATGAAAAGGTGAGAATTCTTTATTTTTATTACATTTTCTGATGCATATACATGTACTTATGTTACGTAAAAAGTTTGAACTGATTCCAATAAAAATTGGATTTTTTATGAATTTTTAAAGTTGCTCAAAAATAGGGCCAAAGTCCCTGTACTCAGTTAGCTTCTGTTCCTTTGCTAGCATTTATCATATCTACAGTAGGTTTGTCAGTCATACTTGCAGCCATTTTGAATAGGTCACGTGACAAAGTTACTTCCACGTGAGTGCTGCAATCTGATTGAGACGCTCAATCCCGTGCTTAGTGCTACAAATTCTGTAGCAGTGTCACCAGACTCTTCTGCACCACTCCCGCGCAACAAAGTGAGGCAGGACCAGACTAGATTCCAATCAAAATACAAATTTTTAAGTTGCTCAAAAATCGAATGAAAGACCTTTTACTAGTATTATGTGCTAATACAATGGTCATGGTCTAACTAACAAAACGTTAGTAACTTGTATTGTACATACATGTACTGTCAAACTCAGGTCTCACTTGTTGGATTGTTTTCTGTACATCAGTGGCACTCTCTTTACTAAAGTGAGCCGTACCGACTAGGTATACCTTAGACCCGTTAGGACAATCAAGAACAGACACTGTATCAGGTAATGAAGACATGAACGAAAGAACAAGAAACCGTCTAGCCCCGAGACTAGAAACCGTTGAGGGAAACAAAGAGGTTTAACAAAATAGCCACACCTGCCAAATAGGGGTGGGGTCCGCCCACATCACATGCACCATAGAATAGATATTAGAGTAAATTATCTATGCACATTGCACAGGTGCAGCAAAAAAACAGTCATCACCTCTAATATGGACTCTTGCTAATATCTATGGCAAAAACAATTTTCTGTTACACAGCAAAAAATTAAAAGGTAAAGTTAAATGGCATATCGGATTTCGTGGAGTTCTTGTTGAGTCCTTCTTTGTGCAGCCTCATAAAATGCTTTCCTTGTCACATCAGAGACCTCATTATAAAACAGCCTACACACAGTACAATCATCACTAGGTTAATAGAAATAATGTGACCTCATTTCTTGCAATGAAGGTGCAACTTCAGCTAGTTCTGCTAAGCAACAACCACCTCTATCAGTGATACCATTCTGTGTAAAACTGTGAAAAAAAGAGATAAAAATAAATGGATTATAATCTACTGACTTTAATTGTTTCAGGTTTGGAGCAACTTTAAGACTCTCAATCATGTCTTCAATACCATCATCACCAAGTTGGTTACGATACAATCTGAAAGAATAAAATTATTAATCATAGGTTATTAAGTCTAACCATTTTCTCTTGCCAAGTAACCATTTGGTAAAAGAAAATAACAGATAACTTTTACCAGCCAAAAGGTACATGGCAGACATGGGGTAATATGTAATAGTAATCAGTGATTACAAATATCGGTGTAATAGTAATTAAAACAGTAATTGAAAAAATGAAATCCATTGTAATAGTAATATGAAATAAACAGTCAGTAATAGTAATTGTAATTGAAATTACAATGTAATATGTGTTGATTACATGCATGCTGCACTTGACAGTTCATAGAAATTGATAAGCGTCAATTTCCTAGTGCCACTGTCAGGCCGCGAACTTTGTGGCACATCTGATTCTATTCAAGTTGCTTAGTCATGTGTAGAGAGCATGTTTTTATATTAAAAGGTTTTATTTATGTACATGTACCTTCATGTAAAAGTAATATAATATAATGACTTTAGTTTAGTCAAGTAATGTAATAGCATAGATATTATAGACTACGTAACCGGGATTGGAAACTAGGTCACGTGATCCATTCAAACCAGTACAAACCGGCTGACACAGGGTCCGTGATTGGATTTTGGTGGGTGTGGTCAAAAAATGGCTACTCATCGACGACATTCAAAGGAAGAATGCATTTAAACCAATGTTGATTTTTTGTTATTTTAATAATATTTCAATACTTTAGTGTTTGTGTAACATGACTATAATAAAAAAATAATGATACCATTGTTATTTTGCAAATATACTGTGATATTGTTCAAATTTCTGTTACTTGCAAATTTTCAAAACTTTTTGTACCTGTTGCTCCATTACACGGGTAAAAATAGACTAACAAGATCATTGGAAATGTTTCCACAATCATTGTGCATGGAACTGTCATAGTTTCATTTACTGATTTGCTATGTGAGAAGAGTAATATCTGAAATACTGTTTCTGCGAACAGTCCACTGTCGTACCTGTTACAGCTTTTACAAAACAAGCAGAGGTTTCTCCTTTTGGGTGATGATAGGGTGATATTGTGTGCATGGAATTGGGGGGTTAGCATTTTAATTCATGCATTGTATTTGACTACAGTACTGCTTTAAAACCAAAAATTCATTATTTCCGCATGAAAAGCAAGCCACATGGTCAAATTTATTCTATTTAACGCCCAATTCAATCACGGACGTTGTCCACCAGGGAATCCTAGTTTCCAATCCTGGTTACGTAGTCTATAATATCTATGGTAATAGTAATAGTAATATCAAAAATTTTCTGGCAATAGTAATTGTAAATACATTACATTTTAATGTAACTAACCCCATGTTTGGTACATTATGCATAAAATGTCAATATCATGCTTAATATAAGGTAAATACCAATTGATTGACTTACTCAAGTTGCTCAAGGTTTGACAGTTGTGATATTATTTTACTGAACAGTTGGCCTGACTTGCTAGAAAGCCGACAATCACAAAGCCTATAAAATAAATACAGAATATTAATGCAAACTGAAGTATATGTATTTACTCAAGCCTTTGTAATTGTTTACAATTGAGAAGTCCTGGCAATAAATGTTCCAATCCTTCAGTACCAATCGGGTTATAACTGGCGCTAAAAATAAAAATTACATGCATTACCAGAAATGTCTACAATGACATAGAGTACATTATCAATGATCGTACACCATCAATTTTCGGACACTTGTTTTAGGAAAACTATACATTGCCATCTCATGAAACTGCAAAGTATTATAGCAATAGTTATCCTTTATTTGCGTGACAAAATTGTAGCTCTAGCAAGAGTGCATAGAAAGTTATAAGCTCTCAAAGCGTGGTGTCCAACAATACCAATAATCAGCCAAAATTCTCAATCTTCGGACTGTCATTTCTGAATGGCAGCAAAGGATAGTTCATGTCCAGAAATTAGAGGACACGGAATTTAATTTTTCAGTAAAACTCCGTAAATTGTAGGAAGCTAAATGTAGGCGACATGAATGGAAGAATAGATTTTCACTCTTCTCCTGAAGGATTGGAGCAAAAGCAAGCTTCATTTCACTTAGCATACTGTGCTACAACATATGCTCATTGTTTTGGTATAGAAATTTTGTGGCAAATACCATGCTGAAGTGTGGAATTCTGAGCTCAAAGACAAGGACTATTGACGCCGCCATTTTACATTCATTTACATGTACCGTATTGTTTTATTCCAAATGTAAA
>NW_003547006.1:12883-14761 GCF_000090795.2 Amphimedon queenslandica | reverse complement strand
AAAGTTATCATAGTGACCTTCTTAAATTATCCTTTGCTGCCGTTCAGAAATGGCAGTCCGAAGATTGAGAATTTTGGCCGATTATTGGTATTCTCGGACACCACGCTTTGAGAGCTTATAACTTTCTATGCACTCTTGCTAGAGCTACAAGTTTGTCACGCAAATAAAGGATAACTATTGCTATAATACTTTGCAGTTTCATGAGATGGCAATGTATAGTTTTCCTAAAACAAGTGTCCGAAAATTGATGGTGTACGATCATTGATAATGTACTCTACATACATGTATATCAATGCTCTTTTGCTATATAAAGGTTAAGCACAATTTTTGAGCTACAATTTTTTTACAAAAATTGATGACACATTCAACATGTCCTTGGTATAGATCTATAAACACATTGGGCCAATTCTAACTGAACATTTGACCTTGTCAAAGTCCCTGTTCATGGTGTTAATTATTGATACTATATACAGTACACTTGTAAATATCCACTATTAAACTCACTGGAACTGGATCAAACTTCTTAAGTTACAAATAATTTTGCCCATGGTTTCACCTGACTTGGGGTCAAGATTATTTTTAGTTAGGCTATTTCAAAATAGTGAAGTAAATGATTAAAATCAATTGCTGAATGCAAACAATACACTTACACAA
Source organism: Amphimedon queenslandica (assembly GCF_000090795.2). Classification (NCBI taxonomy): domain Eukaryota; kingdom Metazoa; phylum Porifera; class Demospongiae; order Haplosclerida; family Niphatidae; genus Amphimedon; species Amphimedon queenslandica. Next base: position 14,107 of record NW_003547006.1, on the reverse strand, counting down.
GAATGCGAAGATTAGTCATTGAAGAAATGACTGGTTGTAGCTCTAAGAGCTTTTGATTTCCAAGCTCATTACCATAAAGCCTGAAAATAGCCAAAATATGCTTCATTAGCAACTATATTATTATATACATGTACCTCAGTTCAGTAAGATGTGGCATTTTTTCTAATACATCAGTCAACGGGCTCCCTCCTTCATTGCCAATAGGATTAAATTGTGATCTTACCCTAATTCAAAAATAATTTAATTTTCTATATCTGTGCTTTTAAATGATCGAAACTCACTGCATATCTATGGCATTGGTAAAAATGGCTTTTACTTCATCCATTTGGTAATTCATAGCTCTAATTCCACCAGAACCAACCTGACAGTAATTCATGACTAGCTCCCTCAGATCGAGAGGACACTGAGAGACTGAGTACCCAATAGCAGCACAGTCAGAAGAATTAAGAATGATATTACTAACATCAACCTTTCCGTTCCTCGATGCCAGGAAAGCCCTGCAGTTTTGAGTGCTGTACTCAGACTTCTGAGCTTCAAAGAGACAATGGGCAAGGAACAGTGTTTCACTGCCTTGGGATGAATTTGCAGCTAAGATCTTATCAAAGTATACTGGAGATGAGGGGCTGTGCTTAGTAAGACCAAAGAAAAACCTCCACAATTGTCTCAAATCATTAGACCTTCCATGTAACTCAATATACTCCAGACAATTTTCAGAGCTAACTCTACTGAGGTAGTAAGCTCCCAGGAACTCCTGAACGGTCAAGTGCTGGAAACTGTACTGTGGCTCTTCAAAATTTGTTTGAATCTTTTTAGTATAGTTAGACAAAATGCCCAAGCCATTCTTTGATAACTTGTTACGATAAGAGCGACTGCTAAAATGATCAGGGAAGTGGTCTATGAGATAACTGTCCCCAAAAATCAAGTGTGATACAAGCTTTGTTTCAAAAGCAATCATGCAGATTGCATGGAACAAGTCCAATTCATCTTGTCCCTCCTCTTTCAGCTCTCTTTCTACATCTTTGAAATTCCTAATGTTGATGTAGTCAACTGCCTTCTCTCTTCTAATGTAGCGGATAATGGAATGAGCAATGAACTGAATATAGATCTCAGTTTCTGTCTCAGGGAGTGGATTACTGCCCTTGAACTGGTTAATGTACAGTATTATTGCCAAGTGTAGTGGTAGATAGCACATGTCTTTGACATTTGGATGACTATCAAGGTATG
>NW_003547006.1:8916-12873 GCF_000090795.2 Amphimedon queenslandica | reverse complement strand
GGCGTCCACTGATGAGGATTTGTGCTTTTTGTGAAAGCTTCCTAGCAAATACTTCCTCATATGTGACAGCATCTTTGTGTCGAGGGATGTCGTCTTCTGATTTCCTGAGGGTGCGGTGGGAGAAGTCATCATCTTGTGTGATACCAATATTCTTCACAAGAGCAAGGGTCACATAGCGTGTACGATCCACTTTGGGCCAAGGAGAAAAGAAGTCACCAGATGGAATATCAGGCATGTCTTTATATGTTACTTTAATTTTCTTTGATAGCTCTGAAATGACATGTTGCGGATCTAAAATTATAAATGAATGCGTTAGCCACAGCATGCTTTCATTGACATTGTGTATTTATATTTATTATGTCCCTAGACAGGAAATTGCACCTTAGGTATTTTCATTATAATCTCAAACAAACACAGGTGTTATGCATGTACATGTACTTTATACTAGGGCACTACAAAAACTGATGAAACAACATAATTACATTTGATTCAACAACCTGCGCATGATTCACCAGATGGAATATCAGGCATGTCTTTATATGTTGCTTTAATTTTCTTTGATAGCTCTGAAATGACATGTTGCGGATCTAAAATTATAAATGAATGCGTTAGCCACAGCATGCTTTCATTGACATTGTGTATTTATATTTATTATGTCCCTAGACAGGAAATTGCACCTTAGGTATTTTCATTATAATCTCAAACAAACACAGGTGTTATGCATGTACATGTACTTTATACTAGGGCACTACAAAAACTGATGAAACAACATAATTACATTTGATTCAACAACCTGCGCATGATTCATGGCATGCCTGTCAGAATTGTAAATATACAAGCATGTACATGTACAGTACATATACAATATCAAACTTACAATTGTATTCTTTAATCCACATCATACTTCGCTCAAGTTTTGGTACAGTTAACTCCGGGCAGACTAAAAAAATACCCATATGTTGGATCAAATTTTATAAATAATTATACATACCCTCAATAATGTGTTCTTTAGCAAAGATTAGCACTTTTGAATACTCTGCGTTGGTTGTAAGTGCGGACAATATGAAGAAAAGCCCAGTTTCATCACGAGTGTGAACATATTCTGTGTTTTCAATATATTTAAATAGCTTGTAGCTATCAGAGAATTTTTCAAAATTGACTCTACACATAGAGCAAATACTTCGGAGGAATGATAAACGGAGGTCTTCATCGTCAAATTCATAATACACTCGTTGAATATAGCTCCTCATTTGAATCAATTTGAAATCATTCTCTTCAAACTTATCCTTGAAACTTATTAGTGACTGAACTGATGAGGGCTTTGAAATGCACCAGCCCAGCCCCACATGAGTCAATAATGAGTGTACAAATGGCATTACTTCATCAGGAGAAAAGGCATGTTTAACTTGAAGATAAGAGCCTAGTTCAAGGAAGTTGCTACCAGAAAAACCAGGAATCAGGTATGATAAGCATACATGTATCTTGATCTCTACAAAAAACAGTGAAATTGAGTAGTGAATACAGGTAAAAATAGCAAGAAGTATAGACAGTCAGTAAAATACATAAAATACAATAATTATAATCAAATCATTATATCTGTAACAACAGATTACTTAGCATGTATGTGTTTACAATGAAACTCCTCGGGAGTTTCTATTTTAGTTTCTAGAAGTTTTTTCTTTATTAGAGACACTATAAAGCCCTATTACTCAAAACTAGGGCTGAAACGAATAGTATTTTTTACTATTCGATGATTGGCATGCTAAACGAATGAATATTCGAGTAATTAAACTGTTATTGCTGAATGATTATAAACTACCTTTTTGGTGTTAAGGCCACTCCAATTTGATTCCTTGTTTCCCATTACCCGCCCGCATGGGGCCGCATCGCTATTCATTATTGCGGTTTTTCATTGATTATACAAGCAATTTATACAGCTGATAATGAATAAATTTAATGAAAATGAACAAACCCGCCCGCCCGCATCAGGCCCGCCTCTGTAATGGGAAACTATGAATCTTATTGGAGTGGCCTAAACTTTTCAAAATGATGCCAAACAAGGCTTCTTTGAGATTGAGAACCACTTTCCATGGCCACAGCATCAGTATTTAGTGAGTTGGTAAGTAAACAGACCAAGAAAGCAGCCTGTGCAGGTGACTAGTGATGGGCGGTATCGGTTCCAAAGTATCTGGTTCTATGGTTCTGGTGCTTGATTTGCTGGTACCAAATCCTGAAGTAATACCGACCAAAGTTTCGGTTCCGGAAGCCACACCCAATAAGCGTTAATTAACTATTATAACTAGTAATAATCATTAATAATCAGCTAATTATTATTCATAAATATTGAGTAATTAATTTAAAATGGCTCAAAAAATGGCTACATGTGGCTATTCACAGGTAATCGGAACCGTACTCGGTACCATCAATACTCTCAGATGAAGTACTAGGTATCGAACCGAAATGGAAAAATCTGGTACCGCCCATCACTACAGGTGACATGCGGTGGGCGTGGTCATTAATTATTGCAATAACCATTAATAATTTTATTAGGCGAATAGTTCGAATAGCAAAAAAACTATTCAAATATTGCTTTAACGAACGAATATTCGAATATCTCACTATTCGTTTCAGCCCTACTCAAAACACTAAAAATCTGACAAAAACCATGCAGGTAGTGCTTGTACATTGTAGGTCATAATTTTGCCAAAATTATTGGCTTTTTCAATGCCTTGCACATGCCATCTATATGTACATTTAGAACAAGAAAAGAAACTTTTTCTAGACTGCAGGGAATCCCTTCTAAAGCCATGGAGAATGATGGTCAGACCAGTGGCATATAGCCAGGGCTAGGGTGAGCAATACTAGGGAAGGCCTGCCCTAAACTTATCAATATTGATGCACAATGAAATGGCTACTACAACTAGAGGAAATATGGCTATCATTTTTTTAAATCATAAGGCCCACCTTCACTACATCAGCAAGCTCCTGGATCAAACAGACACTGACTCAGAGATTGAGACTACATACATGTACATGTAGCCATCGTTCACACAAATCCCTGGTGAGGCTAATAAAAAATTAAAAATACCTTTTAACTTTTTGTGTTGTCTTATTCGTGTATTCAAGGACTTAATACTTTCTTGAAATTTCTCCTTCTCTTTCTTATTCTCTTCTACCAATTTTGTTTTTAAATAACAGAGATCAGATTTCAGTTCATCAACTTCAAAATTCAATCCTCTTCTTACTTCGGCAGTATCTTTAATATACATGTATAATGTTTAGTATAATAAACAAATATGCACTAACCTGTACAAGTTAATGTATGTTCATGAAGTATCCTCACATAATCCTGTTTAAGTATTCCCAACTTCTTTGACAAATTTTCATTTTCTTTTTTTACTGTGGATAGTTCTTGTGTCAATTCACCTGCTTTCTAGATTGTATTTTAAAAATACAATGTAAGTTCAGTCATTGCATACAATGGCAATAAAAAATGGCACACAAGAGTATTTTATGATCAAATATTACCGATTTATTAGCACACATGTACATGTAGTAGTGCATTACCGTATAGTGGGTAATTTTGGAGAGGATTAAATTTGGCAAATTTGGCATTTTGATAGCCATTCACCAAAATAAAAATCTGCCATTTTGAGCCATTATACGCATGCTCAATGGCATGTGGCCACAAATTCACCTAATTAAAAATCTGCCAATCACCAAAATTTAGCAATTCACCAAATTTTAGCCCCTCCAAAATTACCCGCTATATGGTATGTACTCAAGTAGTGTATTTTTGTGCATAAATAACCACAAAAATGATCATATCCACTATTTTTAAATGTTAAAACTCATACACTTATTGATGAGTGATTTGCTTCATAGAAATGATAAGTTAAATTTTAAGACAGCTTTTTATATCAGCAATCCTGCATTACCTTCAAAAATAAATTAATT
>NW_003547006.1:5972-8418 GCF_000090795.2 Amphimedon queenslandica | reverse complement strand
CAAGATTGATAGAGAGTGAATTGCAGAATTCCTTTAATTCTGTTCTATATGCCTCAATGTATTTTGTAGCTTCTGTGATCTCCATTTCTTCCACTACACTACCAAGGAATTCAATATTAGTCAGTGAGCACTCATTTTGAATAAGACACAAGACACTACGAATATCATTACAGTCTTTCACCTTTTCCCTTACAGAGTTACAACAAGACAGGAATTCTTTTATATCATCTAAAGGAGGAGATTTTCTTTTAATAATCTTGCCAACATTGAAAATCATCCTTGCATAAGACAATCTCATTGAAGTAAAGTCTGCCAGTAAACTTTTTGAAACAGGAACTTGTACTACAAAAGACACTATTACTTCTCTATAAAAAATTAGTACATGTATGTAAATTGTAAAAGATATATAACATGTGCAATTAGGTGATACAGATTGAGAAAGAGGATCGTGTAAAACAAATTACATGTATATGCATCAATTATTTGCTATGTTTATGACATACCAGCGCTAGGTTGATTTTTAGCTATTATCTTGGTTTCATCAGAACTTGTATTATCTAATCATTTATCATATAATTATTACCAAGAGGCAAGAATGCATTACCCATTATTACCTTGTACATGTAGATTAGGATCTTTAATATTCTCAGGAACCACATCTGTAGAATACTTACCTAAACACAATTAAACAACCAGTAATGCATGTATCGTATAGCTTGAAATTTTTGTGGGTCAATATTTTCATGGTTTGCTCCTAGTGGGGCAATTCGTGGTTAAATTTTCATGGTTGACAGTTTACATAGCCTGTAAGGGGATGGCACTTCAATGATTTCCTGGGTTTAAAATTTCGTGGGCAGCCCATAACCACGAAAATCACAAAATTTACATTCACAAAAATTTCAAGCTATACGGTATTATAATTTCCTTCATTTCCCGCTAACATACTGTACATGCACAAGTACATGTACATGTATCCCACATCAACAATTATGAATATTACACATAATTAAAATTGTAAGTCTTGACAAACCTTCTTACTCGCCCGCACATGAATATGTTTAGTCTTAACGTTATACATTTGTTCATTAGGATATACAACAATTATTATCATACTTACTAATATCATCCAGTATAGCTAGTCCCAGTGATACATTAGTACTGATTGTACACAACACTTTAGCAAATGTATGTAAACTGTTATGATCAGTTTGAACAGCTTCTTTGACAGCAGTTAATAGAGCCTCACGTTGATTAGGAATAGAGGGCCTCGCTGACACCACTCTACTAACTGCTTCTTGTGTTAACATATGCTCACCATAAAGTAGCCAAGCAATACTAACAGGATCACAAAGAGACTGAGACAGGATAGTATGATGATTATTAAAAATATCGATGGCAAAAACATGATGTTCTATGATAAAAAGATACAACAAATATATACTGTAGCATACATACAGTTACGATAATTTACCACCCACAAAGTACATGTACTGCATCACTATTAATTATTGCAGTTTTGCATTAATAATCTAATCTTGCACACAAAGTTTATAAAGTGATAATGAATAATCATATTGTTTAGTTACACTGCCCACCTGCCCATTCATGAAACAGGAAACTGGAAATCTATAAAACACAGCAGTGCTAGGCGATATCAAAATTTTTAAACAATACGATATGATACAATATTGGCTCAAAAATGACGATACCAATATCTAATATCAATAAGTTATTAAGCCACACCCATTAAGTTTAATACCGTATATATACCGGTTTATTTATGGAGTAAAATATTTTTGCAAATTTCGTGGTTTGGTGATCATTTGCAAAAATTTTTCACCACAAAATTCTTCTTTCCATTGCCACGTGGTGCAGTCTGCAAGCAATTTGTGAAAATTAATTCCACAAAATCTTAGAAATGCAATATTCGTGAAAATTTCCACCGCAAAAATAAACGGGTATACAGTACTAGTAATATATAGAACATGACCCCAAGTGGTGTATCAGATATACACAAAAATGATATTCATAATCCCGAGGGCGTAGCCCGAGGGATTATGAATATCATTTGAGTATATATCTGATACACCCACGAGGAAAAGGTCATGTTCTATATGGCTTGTATAATGGGAAGCCATAAGAAGGAAAGGTTATGCGCATGCTCAGTAGCACGTGGTACAACTGTAAAGGACCAATATGGCTGAAGGAGAAGGAGAACCACGAGAAAAAACAGCAAAAGAAGCGAATGAAAGTGTGTAAAGCGCTCAATAAAGGTTAGGCTTCATTAGTGCTGATGAAATGGAAGAGATTAGTACAGGTTTCGAACCCTTAGACACTATTAGAGATATGAAGGTACAGTACTTACTGAATGGCGGTGTGGTGGTAGAAATGTTACCAGCATTAAAGAATACTCTCTAGATGTTTCTAGAGGTGCAGCATTCATCTT
>NW_003547006.1:0-1959 GCF_000090795.2 Amphimedon queenslandica | reverse complement strand
TTTTCAATTTCAGTTCAAGTCATGACACTATTACTTTTAGCATCAGTGAATGATAATTAAAATGTATTATTGTTTGTTAGAAAAATAATGGTGTATACACAGTATACTGATGTACAGTGTATTACAATAAGTTTGTGTGTGAGTGTATTATTGGTTCTTTATGATTTAGCATCCCACCTCCATACAGTTCCATTATCACAAACACCAATGATAGTCCTACACAGTAAAAAAACAATAATAATAATAAGATATGAAGTTTCCATGAATAATACAACCAGAATACTTTATATAAAGTATATGAATGGTCTACAACTTTTTGTCAGTCTAAAAATCCCAATTTCTTGTTCAAATATTATAAAATGCACATACTACCCATGTGAAAGAAAAGATTTTGTGAACAAAATTTTATCAAACAACATGCCCAGACAAATTTAAGAAATTTTTGTTGATAAAAATTTATTTAGTCAATGATGCATAGTCTATGGTAATCAGTGTGTGTGTGTGTGTGTGTGTGTGTGTGTGTGTGTGTGTTGGTTTACTTGCTGTCGTTGCTGAAGGTGACTTGTCTCACTGCAGTGAAGCATTTAGCTGAAGAGAGTATCACTGATAGACGTCCCTTGATGACATCATTCTGTGTAGTGTCCCATATGTATATCTTACCAACCTTAGTACCAAGGGCCAGGTACTAAATAGAAAGAGAATATTGTTCACAATAATGTGCAAGTGGCCAAATATAAAATATACAAAGCAGTTGAGACATTAAAATGTTATATTAAGGAAGTTGTGGTTTATATTTTGAAGATTTGCCAAAATAATATGTACACACAAAGATGTCTAAACTGGAACAAATTTAATTTTCCATGGAAAGTAACATTTGTTCTACTTTAGACATCTATACAGTAGCAAATATTATAGATATTGATTTTTGTCATTGCATCTCATAATTTATATACATGTATGATTATACTCCACTCTGTATACATTTTACAAGCCAATATTTAAAAACAACAAAAAAGGTGCCGCTAGTCAATAGCTGTATACTTTTGCTGGCACGACAACTTATTGTGATGGCTGCCGCTATTATTTTCAAAGTATTTTCCCTGATTATTCTCTTTCTTCTTGTCGTTTACAGGATGGCAGTTACTGTTGTGCCAACAGTTCTGTACACATCTGAGCCACAGAGAAATAATTCCAGTTATGTCTACCATAAAGAAATAAAATCTTTATTTGTTGCTTGTGTTGTCATTTGGATGTTGGTGACATTCATTAGTGCGTCACTTGTTCGTGATATCATTAGACAAGGGTTGGGTCGATCAGCTTTTAAGAACTTCCACAAGATTCTTTCTCTATTCAGTATCATAGCGTATGAAGTTTGGATGGTTGGTTACATTTATCACACCTACGCTATAAATTTTAATTGGAGTTTCAAAGTCATAATATTCCCACCACTGCTGGCTCTCTTGGCCCATTCAATCTTTCAAACTTTCCTGTCCTACGATGAACATAAGCTAGCAAATAACAAACAAGAGATGAAGGACCTCAAAGATTACATTGTCACAAGTCTCGGCTTCAATGGTATTATGACGTTCCATGTTCTATGCATGTTTGTCACTGCTTCAAAAATTGGAATATCAAGAGATGAAAATTTCATATATACCATCACAGTTGCATTTCTGGGATTTGGCGAAGTGATGAGTCGTATGTATGTGATGAAGAACCACTTTGAGCAACTAAAAAAAATTAATACGCTGTACGCCACACTCATGTATAGCAGAGCAGCTGTGGCATCTTATGCTAATCCTGAAGGTGAACTAGTAACTGGACTCGTTCAAGACAGAAAAGACTTTTCATACTTCACTGCACAAAATGCTGCTGTACTTGCTGTTGCAGCACTTGGTGTTATTGTTGCAGGAAACATTTGACTATGATTACAGACATTAAATATTCACACATACATGC
>NW_003547005.1:37055-38265 GCF_000090795.2 Amphimedon queenslandica | reverse complement strand
TAGATCAGGGAATAGATTAAATTCATGCACAAGGATTTACATAGTCTTGTACTGCAATGGGAGATGAAAGCTATGAGTACGTCCAACCAATGAGTTCAATGCAAGAGAATGAATATGAACTGGCTCCATATACTAAAGAGATAAAGCCTCAGCCTCATTTTGTATCTGATGGTAAATCATCCCATCAGTCAGTGTGGAGTATACCAGTTATTATACTAACAGTATTGATGTGTATCATACTGTTACTACTGGTTATTATTATTATCATGATTGGACTGAACTGGACTACACAAGATGCTACTGGCACTGGATTTAATACCAGTTCTATGCAGTCATTGAACAATAATAGTCAGCAGCAGTGTCCTAATTTCACTGAATTGGTTAATAATATTGTTACTGGTGTTTACCAGCATCTTGATCCTAGCTTATCCTCATTATCTGATGCTGTCTCATTAAATAACAATACACTAGTACTGAGTCTTATCACTCAACTCAACAACACAATGCAAGATACAGCTAACAAAGTTGATGTCATGGGAAAGTTTAACGAAGTAGAAGAATCATTCCATGAGAACAATACATTACTATTGAATAGAGTCATAGAGGCAGTTAGTAGCTCAGTGATAAAACTTAATAACATTATTAGTACTCTCTCTAATATACAAGGCACCAGTACCTCTACTGCTGGAGTGGTTGATGACATACTGCTAGTAGTGCAAGAACTATTAGTACTACACAATGTTTCTACTGCACTACCAACCTCTTGCAAGCAAATCAAAGATGAAAAACCCAGCAGTCCATCTGGTTTTTATTTATTGGTAACTCCCAGTGGTACCAGCTCATATTATACTCATTGTAATATGGGAACATTGTGTGGTTCAGGAGGAGGGTGGACAAGACTAGCATATCTGGATATGAGTGACTCTACAGTGAACTGTCCTTCTGGGTTTAGACTGTACCAGTCAGGAGGAGTTAGAGCTTGTGGTAGAGCAACATCAAGTGGAGGCAGTTGTACATCAGTTCAGTTCCCATCTAATGGTATCAGTTACTCTCAAGTGTGTGGTAGAGTAACTGGATATCAATATGCATCTCCTGATGGAGTTGATCAAGGTCATGGTTCTAATCACAATAATTTGAATGGTGATTATGTTGATGGTGTTAGTATCACTCGTGGATCTCCTCGTCAACATGTTTGGACACTAATGGCTGG
>NW_003547005.1:32050-35374 GCF_000090795.2 Amphimedon queenslandica | reverse complement strand
TCTAATACCAACTCGTACTATAACAGTTCTCTGCAGGCAATGAACAATAATAGTCAGCAGCAGTGTCCTAATTTCACTGAATTGGCTAATGTTATTCAAAAGCTTAATGATAATAGTCAGCAGCAGTGTCTTAATTTGACCGAATTGGCTAATGATCTCATTCAAAAGCTTACTGATAGTAATCAGCAGCAGTTTCCTAATTTCACTCAATGGTCTGATGATATTGTTACTGGTGTTTACCAGTATCTTGACCCTAGCTTATCCTCATTATCTGATGCTGTCTCATTAAATAACAATACACTAGTACTGAGTCTTATCACTCAACTCAACAATACAATGCAAGATACAGCTAACAAAGTTGATGTCTTTGGAAAGTTTAACAAAGAAGAAGAAACCTTCCATGAGAACAATACATTACTATTGAATAGAGTCATAGAGACAGTTAGTAGCTCAGTGATAAAACTTAATAACATTATTGGTACTCTCTCTAATATACAAGACACCAGTACCTCTACTGCTGGAGTGGTTGATGATATACTAATAGTAGTACAAGAACTGCTGCAGTTACATAATGTCTCTTCTCCTCTACCTGCATCTTGCAAACAACTCAATGATGAAAATCCTGACAGTTCATCAGGGATCTACATACTGGTATCTGCTAATGGTACCAGTTTATATTATACTTACTGTAATATGGAGGAGTTGTGTGGTTCAGGAGGAGGATGGACAAGACTAGCATATCTGGATATGAGTGACTCTACAGTGAACTGTCCTTCTGGGTTTAGACTGTACCAGTCAGGAGGAGTTAGAGCTTGTGGTAGACCAGTAACAAGCAGTGGTAGCTGTGTATCAGTTCAGTTCCCATCTAATGGTATCAGTTATTCTCAGGTGTGTGGTAGAGTAGTGGGATATCAATACTATACACCTGATGCAGTTGATAATTATTTTGTCAATGATTCAAATTATAATGATTTAAATAGCTATTATGTTGATGGTGTTAGTATCACTCGTGGGTCTCCTCGTCAACATGTCTGGACACTAATGGCTGCCAGTTTTGAAGGAAATAGCAACCCTTATGATATTGGTCCTTGTGCTAATGGTTCGTTGCAACAAGTTCAATCATTTGTTGGTGATCATTATTTCTGTGAATCAGCAGTTGCTTCTAATGTAAAACGGCTAAAGCAATTGTACACATCTGATCCACTCTGGGATGGTCAAGGTTGTGGTTTTGCTGAAACAGCTTGTTGCAATGCTACTGGTATCCCATGGTTTCACAGAGACTATGGTAACACTACCACTACTGGCTATATTGAGTTGAGGGTGTGTGGAGATGAGGGAACTGATAATGAAGATGTTCCTGTTAGCCATTATGAGATTTATGTTCAGTAGAACAGCTTTTATTTTCAACCTTTTTGTTAGCTGTAGTTTTAGCTTGTATCTGATATAGAACAGTCATATTTAATGTAATTTTAATTGAATTGTTCACAATGTAATTGTGCATTCTTTGCTTCCTTTTCTCTATTTCCTAATGAATTCAATTGAACCAATTATCTAACTCTTATTTTTTTTAATGGTGTGTTCTTTGTTCTGCAACTGTACAAGATAAATTGGTCGGAGTTTGATTATGTGGCATTTTATCTTGAAAATTTTGGAACCAAAGATGCATAATAGAAAACATAAGCAGCCAATCTCTTTAAGTTCATTTGAAGCACACCGTTCAGCAAGACAAAGTTTTACCACACATTTGTTACAATGTTGCTCCAACATAAACTACACTGTCCCTGTATTTGTGTGTATGTAGCAGTTTGTAAGTCCATTAAACTAGTGTTCAACTTCAATGCTTCTGTACACAGGAGGAGGAAGTTATGTCACTGCTTAGATTCTTGTGCTGCAATTGGCATGATCATTTAGTCTGTTCCAATTCTTATATACAAATTTGTTACACACACTCATTAACAAACCTGTATTGCAGAAGTAGTAGCAAAATGCTTATTGGTGTACTACTGCTTATGATTGTTATTCACTACACATCCAGTTACAATAGACATACTAGTGCTTATCTACTCTTAACATTCCTAGCCCTGCCTTAATTTGTAGAGTAGTATTCTCTGCATTAGTTAAGAATGCTACACACATACCACTACAGATATTGGTTGCCACATCAAATTTACTAAGCAGTATTAGCATTACTGATAACTAATGAAGTAAGTATAGTAAGTATATAGTATATTATTAAAAGGAAATTTACCTGATGAAAGTCATGTTCTAAAACTATTTGAATGTTTTAACATTTTGCTTTTACAATAGTCAGAGCCTGACTAATTACGCCAATCTTTCTATTTACTCTAAAAGCATAAATTTTTCTGTAATTGTTATGTTGTAACTAGTAAATTCTACTAATTTTTTGTTAAATCTTGCATTTATTTGGTCTGGCACAATTGAACAACAGTTTTGCTCTAGTCGTATTGTTATAGCAGAAGCAACAATGGAACGTCTTGTTAAAGAAAATCAATATTCCACAGCTGATGAAGTGATGCATGAAATGAAGGCACTACCTTCCAGTCAGCCAGAGCTACAGTGTCAAGTACAACCTCAGCACAGCAAGAAATACACTGGAGACAAATGGTTGCTTCGAATAATAGCAATAGTGCTAGTTGTTATTTTGTTGTTGCTTATCGTTATAGTGTTTATGTGTGGCTTTATAATATCACAATCATCTCCTGCTGAATGTAGCACTACTGCTCCTGGTGCTACAACTGCTGGTCTGACTGCTACTGACAATCGATTGTACCAGTTGTTTAATCACTCACTCATTTACTTTGCTCAAGAAATTCATAAGAACATTGGTAATATTGTCAATGGATCAACTAACAGCACCCAAGCTTTGGTCCAGGGAAGCATTGAACAATTGGCCCTTCTAGTTGATATTGCTCAAGAAATCAAGAGGAAAGTCAACAGTACAGATGACCTTCTTGAGGCTACTGTTCTTACAAACAACATTACTAACAGCACTAAGGCTCTTGTGCATGGAAACATTGAACAATTGGCCCTTCTAGTTGATGTAACTCAAGAAATCAAGAGGAATGTCAACTATACACATACCAATCAACTCCTTTCTCATATTACTAATGTTACTCACATCAATAATGCACTTGCTTGGGACCACATAAATGCTCTTTCTTTGATTGAAACCTCGTTGAACAACAACACAGATTTATTTAAAATGTTTGCTGCATCTAATAGTGATTCCTTTGCTGGCATTTTGAACACTCTGTCTAATATACAAGACACCAGTAGCTTTATTGCTGGAGTAGTTGATGATAT
>NW_003547005.1:20443-31659 GCF_000090795.2 Amphimedon queenslandica | reverse complement strand
ACATACTGGCAACTGCCAATGGTACCAGTTTATATTATACTTACTGTAGTATGGAGGAGTTGTGTGGTTCAGGAGGAGGGTGGACAAGACTAGCATATCTGGATATGAGTGACTCTACAGTGAACTGTCCTTCTGGGTTTAGACTGTACCAGTCAGGAGGAGTTAGAGCTTGTGGTAGACCAGTAACAAGCAGTGGTAGCTGTGTATCAGTTCAGTTTCCATCTAATGGTATCAGTTATTCTCAGGTGTGTGGTAGGGTAACCGGATATCAATATCATTCACCTGATTCAGTTAATAGTAATATTGATTTAAATAGCTACTATGTTGATGGTGTTAGTATCACTCGTGGATCTCCTCGTCAACATGTATGGAGTCTAATGGCTGCCAATTGTGAAGTGAATTTTTTTTTCACTTTTGATCGTTTCTGTCCTTGTGGTACTGGCTCTGTGGTTTCAGTTTCATCATTTATTGGAGACCATTATTTTTGTGAATCAGGGATCGGTGGTACTGGTTTTAATCGAAAGCAATTGTATACATCTGATCCACTCTGGGATGGTGAAGGTTGCGGTTTTCTTGAATCACCTTGTTGTGATGTTCCTGGTATCCCATGGTTTCACAGAGACTATGGTAACACTGCCACTACTGACTATATTGAGTTGAGGGTGTGTGGAGATGAGGGAACTGATGATGAAGATGTTCCTGTTGGTTATTATGAGATTTATGTCCAGTAGAATAGTTTTATTATAAACCTTTTTCTTAGCTTTAGTTATAGCTTGTATCTGTTATAGAACAGTCATATTTAGTGTAATTTTAATTGAATTGTTCACAATGTAATTGTGCATTCCTTGCTTCCTTTTCTCTATTTTCTAATGAACTCAATTAAACCAATTACCTGAGATATTTAACTCTTATTTATTCAATGGTGCGTCCTTTGTTCTGCAACTGTACAGATAAATTGGTGGGATTTTGATCATGTGGCATTTTATCTTGGAAATTTTGGAACCAAAGATACACAATAGAAAATGAAATCAATCAATCTCTTTAGTACATTTGAAGCAGACCCTTCAGTAAGACAAAGGTTTTATTTGTGTATCTGTAAGGATCAGTTTGTAAATGTATTAAACTGTTGTACAACTTCTATGCTTTTGTATACAGGAGGAGGAGGAGGTAATATCACTTTTTAAATTCCTGTGCTGCAATTGGCATCATCATTAGTTTGCTCCAACTCTTATATAAACATTAGTTATACACACTCATTAACAAACCTGTATTGAAGAATTAGTAGTAAAATGCTTATTAGTGTACTACTGCTTATGATTGTTATTCACTACACACCCAGTTACGATAGACATACTAGTCCTTATCTACTCTTAACATTCCTAGCTTTACCTTAGTTTATATAGAGTAGTATTCTCTACATTAGTTAAGAATGCCACACACATACCACTACAGTTATTGGTTGCCACATCAAATGTACCGAACAATATTAGAATTACTGATAACCAATGAAGTAAGTGTATAGTATTATTAAAAGTAAATTTACCTGATGAATCTTTGATATAAGTCATATTCTAAAACTATTTTTAATATTTTAACTCTTTGCTTTTACAGTAGTCAGAGCCTCAGTGACTAATTACATCAAAGCTTCTAATTACTCTACAAACATAAATTCTTCCTGTGTAGTAAAGTAAATTCTACTGATATTTTGTTATATCTTACATTTATACCTAAGCTCGTACTGTTATGTAGTGTTATTTGTGAAGTTGTGTTAAAAGCCATTGCATATATACATATTATTTGTAATGATATGCTACTTCTGTGCCTACGATAAATGTATATAATTTGTATAGAAATTTGTGTGAAGTTGTTAACGAATACAAAGGAAGTCACCTGATTTCATGAATATGTTGTAGGCTATATATAGATTAGCTTTCTTCCAGTCATATTATTATAACAGAAGCAACAATGGAGAGCCACGTTGAAGAGAATCAATATTCTACAGCTGATGAAGTGATGTACGAAATGAAGGCACTACCTTCCAGTCAAGAGCCAGAGCTACAGTGTCAAGTACAACCTCAACACAGCAAGAAATACACTGAAGACAAATGGTTGCTTTGTATAATTGCAATAGTGCTAGTGGTTATATTGGTGCTGCTTATCATTTTAGTGTTTATGTGTGGCTTTTTAATATCACAACCATCTCCTGCTGAATGTAGCACTACTGCTACCGGTGCTGCAGTTGCTGGTCTGACTGCTACTGACAATCAAATGTGTCAGCTGTGTAATGAAACTCTCATTCACTTTGCTCAAGAAATTCGTAAAAGCATTGGTAATATTGTCAATGGAACAACTAACAGCACCCAATCTTTGGTCCAGGGAAGCATTGAACAATTGGCCCTTCTAGTTGATATTGCTCAAGAAATCAACAGGAATGTCAACAATGCACACTATGGTACTAATGAAATCCTTTCTCATATTACTAATGTCACTCATATTAATAATGTACTTGCTTTGGACCACACAGAAAATTTAATAAAACTAAGTAACAGTTTTCATAGCATTGATGCTGGCATTGAAAATTCCACACAAATTCTTTCTTTGATTGAAATTGCATTGAACAACAACACAAATTTGTTTAAAACATATGCTGCATGTAATAGTGATTCTCTTCCCAGCATTGTGAACACTCTTTCTAATATACAAGACACCAGTACCTCTACTGCTGGAGTGGTTGATGATATACTAATAGTAGTACAAGAACTACTGCAGTTACATAATGCTTCTTCTTCACTGCCTACATCATGCAAACAAATTAGACATGAAAAACCAAACAGTCCATCAGGAATCTACATACTGGTAACCACTAATGGGAGTAGTTTATATTATACTTACTGTAATATGGAGGAGTTGTGTGGTTCAGGAGGAGGATGGACAAGACTAGGATATCTGGATATGAGTGACTCTACAGTGAACTGTCCTTCTGGGTTTAGACTGTACCAGTCAGGAGGAGTTAGAGCTTGTGGTAGACCAGTAACAAGCAGTGGTAGCTGTGTATCAGTTCAGTTCCCATCTAATGGTATCAGTTATTCTCAGGTGTGTGGTAGAGTAACTGGATATCAATATTATACACCTGATGCAGTTAATGATGAATTCGGTTCTAATCACAATAATTTGAATGGTGATTATGTTGATGGTGTTAGTATCACTCGTGGGTCTCCTCGTCAGCATGTCTGGACACTAATGGCTGGAAATTTTGAAGATAATGTTAATTTTCTTCCTTATAATTGTCCTTGTGCTACTGGCTCTACCCAACAAGTTCAATCATTCATTGGTGATCATTATTTCTGTGAATCAGGGATTGTTGGTCAAACACGGCAACAACAATTGTATACATCTGATCCACTCTGGGATGGTCAAAGTTGTGGTTCTGCTGAATCACCTTGTTGTAATGTTACTGGTATCCCATGGTTTCACAGAGACTATGGTAACACTACCACTACTGACTATATTGAGTTGAGGGTGTGTGGAGATGAGGATACTTCTAATGAAGATGTTCCTGTTAGCTATTATGAGATTTATGTTCAGTAGAACAGTTTTACTATAAACCTTTTTCTTAGCTCTAGTTATTATAGCTTGTATCTGTTATAGAACAGTCATGTTTAGTGTAATGTTAATTGAATTGTTCACAATGTAATCGTGCATTCCTTGCTTCCTTTCCTCTATTTCCTAATGAACTCAATTGAACCAATTATCTGAGATATTTAACTCTTATTTTTTCAATGGCGCGTCCTTTGTTCTGCAACTATACAGATAAATTGGTCGGAATTTGATTATGTGGCATTTTATTTTGAAAATTTTGGAACCAAAGATACACAATAGAAAATGAAATCAATCAATCTCTGTAGTACATTTGAAGCACACCCTTCAGTAAGACAAAGTTTTTATTTGTGTGTCTGTAAGGATCAGTTTGTAAATGTATTAAACTATTGTACAACTTTTATACTTTTGTATACAGGAGGAGGAGGAGGAGGCTATATCACTTTTTAAATTCCTGTGCTGCAATTGGCATCATCATTAGTTTGCTCCAACTCTTATATAAACATTAGTTATACACACTCATTAACAAACCTGTATTGAAGAATTAGTAGTAAAATGCTTATTGGTGTACTACTGCTTATGATTGTTATTCACTACACATCCAGTTATGATGGACATACTAGTGCTTATCTACTCTTAACATTCCTAGCTTTACCTTAGTTTATATAGAGTAGCATTCTCTACATTAGTTAAGAATGCCACACACATACCACTACAGTTATTGGTTGCAGTATCAAATGTACTGAGCTATATTAGCATTACTGATAACCAATGAAGTAAGTATATAGTATTATTAAAAGTAAATTTACCTGATGAATCTTTGATATTTTAACTTTTTGCTTTTACAGTAGTCACAGACTCAGTGACTAATTACATCAAAGCTTTCTAATTACTCTACAAACATAAATTCTTCTGTAAATGCCGTGTAGTAACTAGTAAATTCTAATAATTTTTTTGTTTAATCTTGCATTTATTCCGTTTGGCACGATTGAACAACAGTTTTGCTTTAGTCGTATTGTTATAGCAGAAGCAACAATGGAACGTCTTGTTGAAGAAAGTCAATCTTCTACAGCTGATGAAGTGATGCATGAAATGAAGGCACTACCTTCCAGTCAAGAGCCAAAGCTACAGTGTCAAGTACAACCTCAACACAGCAAGAAATACACTGGAGACAAGTGGTTACTTGGTGTAGTAGCATTAGTGCTAGCCGTTGTAATGGTGCTGCTGATTGTTTTAGTATTTATGTGTGGCTTTATGATGTCACAATCATCTCTTAGTGCCACCACCCAAGCTTTGGTCCAGGAAAGTATTGAAAAATTGGCCCTTCTGGTTGATATCGCTCGAGAAATCAGCAGGAATGTCAACAATATACAGATCAATGAAATCCTTTCTCTTATCACTAATGTAACTCACATCAATAATGAACTTGCTTGGGACCACGCAAAAGCTCTTTCTCTTGTTGAAAATTTGTTGAACAACAACACAGATTTATTGAAAACTTTTGCTGCATCTAATAGTGATTCCCTTACTAACATTGTGAACACTCTCTCTAATCTACAAGACACCAGTGCCTCTACTGCTGGAGTGGTTGATGGTTTACTAATAGTTGTACAAGAACTACTGCAGATACATAATGTCTCTTTTTCACTACCTACATCTTGCAAACAAATTAGATATGAAAAACCAAGCAGTCCTTCTGGTTTGTATCTACTGACAACTGCTAATAGTCGAACTATTAATGCTTACTGTAATATGGAGGAGTTGTGTGGTTCAGGAGGAGGATGGACAAGACTAGCATATCTGGATATGAGTGACTCTACAGTGAACTGTCCTTCTGGGTTTAGACTGTACCAGTCAGGAGAAGTTAGAGCTTGTGGTAGACCAGTAACAAGCAGTGGTAGCTGTGTATCAGTTCAGTTCCCATCTAATGGTATCAGTTATTCTCAGGTGTGTGGTAGAGTAACTGGATATCAATATTCTGCACCTGATGCAGTTAGCATTCATCATGGTTCTAATCAAGACAATTTAAATAGCTATTATGTTGATGGTGTTAGTATCACTCGTGGGTCTCCTCGTCAACATATCTGGACACTAATGGCTGCCAATTATGAAATGCATAGTATTGGTACACTTAGTTGTCCTTGTGCTACTGGCTCTACACTACAAGTTCAGTCATTCATTGGTGACAATTATTTCTGTGAATCAGGGGTTGCTGGTCTATTGGAACAGCAGTTGTACACATCTGATCCACTCTGGGATGGTCAAAGTTGTGGTACTCTTGAATCACCTTGTTGTAATGTTCCTGGTATCCCATGGTTTCACAGAGACTATGGTAACACTACCACTACTGACTATATTGAGTTGAGGGTGTGTGGAGATGAGGGAACTTCTAATGAAGACACTCCTGTTAGCTATTATGAGATTTATGTTAAGTAGAACAGTTAATAGCTTTTGTGTGCGTGCTCTTTTTAGATTAGTCTTTCTTTGACGTACTAAACATGTTTTTTATGTCAGTTCTGATTTTTTGTAATTGAAATTTCCTTATTTTTATTCTCAAAAGTTTCTTTTTCGTACTGACAGACCTTTTGTGTAGGAAAGCAGTATATACTTATATCCAATATCAATTTGCATTATTTATTTGCTGCACAGGATTTAAATAGGTCAGAGAATAGATTAAATCTATGCACAAGGATAGTCTTGTACTGCAATGGGAGATGAAAGCTATCAGTCCGTCCAACCAATGAGTTTAACAAGAGAGAATGAATATGAACTGGCTCATTACAGTAAAGGAGAGATAGAGCCTCAGCCTCATATTGTATCTGATAGTAAATCATCCCATCAGTCAGTGTGGAGTATACCAGTTATTATACTAACAGTATTGATGTGTATCATACTGTTACTACTGGTTACTATTATTATCATGATTGGACTGAACTGGACTACACAAGATGCTACTGGCACTAGATCTGATACTTAGCTATTATGAGATTTATATTCAGTAGAACATTGTAGTTTGATTAGAATCGAGTAGTATCTTTACAATAATTAATTTAAGAGTAGAAAACACTGGACTTATAGCTCAGTAGCCTGCATACACTTGCATTTTGTCAAATTGAATTGTGTCTTTATAATTTTTAGTCTAAATAAATTTATATGATTTAAAAAGTTTATTCTCTAAATTTTTAATTTGCACTATGGAATACCCATCTAACTAGCTATACTGTAGTTAAAAATGATGTGTACTTTTATGAATGATAAAAGCCTACAAGTATCTTTGACACAAAAACTAAACAATTATATTCTTTATCCTTGCAAGCTTACTTTTCCTAGCACAGTAATAATACATTTTTTAAATTTTGAACTATGGTATTAGTAGAACAATTGCCATTTATTATATTTTATTTATTTCAGGTTTTGTGTTGAAGTCACTAAGGACACTGCCAGTAATATTCCTAATCACACAATATGTCTTCGATCAGTTTTCACTGTCACTAACCTTCTGCCGTACGGCTTTCATTTCTCCTTCAAGTCAAAAGAGAAACTTATACCATCAGGAAAAGAAGTGGCCATTCACAATGTAAGTACATATAGAATATTAATTTTTGGATTGTTCTCTAATAATCAGGGTTTTTGTGAATTTGTTATTGAACATGTGCAAAATAATAAAGCCAATAGTTTTTTTTGTAATAGCAATTATTCCCAAAGTGATAATGCTAAACTTATTTTTGTCAGTGTAAATTTACTGATCCTTCTGTCATTTCTTTGTACAGGTTAATTCTCTGAGGCCTGTAACCTTCTCTATCAGTAAATTAGAGTCGTTTGAATTTTCTGACAAGTGCACTGTCTCCATTACTGAAGTGGGTGTGGTCAAGTCGCTGATTGTTCGTGATAAGGCAAATTGTTCACTTAATCTTCATGTTAACACTGAGCTGATGTCTAAAGGATCATTGAAAGTACTTAATATTGATTTTTACAAATAAAATTAAATTAATATTGTAAAAAATTTCTTAAATTAAAAGCTTCCTAGAACACTGTATAGAGCTAAATGGCATTTGTATATTTTATATTTTACGAGTAAAAGTTGTAAAGAATTTTTTTATTTCATAGTTTAAATTAGAATTATTTTATTTTTATTTTATTGTAGGTGGTTATTTGGTGTCCCTATTGGTTGATCAATAGGACTAGTCTCCCGTTGGTGTTCACGTCACAGGGAGACAGCAGTGGGGGAAAGTGTGCTGGCCAGTTTGAGGAGCATGAGACAGCTACAAGCATGTCACCTCTTCTCTTCTCTTACTCTGAAGATGATCTGCTACAAAAGTATGAGAACCGTTGTATTTTATTAAAATTAAATTCTCCATTTTTTATAACTTTTGTTGTTGGTGCATGAACTGATTTTGATCAAAACTTGTACTATACAGGGTTTCCCACAGGATTTTTTGGGATAATGCTCATGCAGCTTCTTGTCAATGGATTGTCAAGTTGCTCAAAAATTGGGCCAAAGATCCTATAAGGAGAAAACCTCGCAAAGAGAGAATTCTCCATTTTTAAAGTTGCTTAAAAATTAGGCCAAATTTTGTCAAAATTGGTTGCGAAAGAATTCTCAATTTTTATAATTTTTTCTGATACGTATACACTTTTTCATGTTGTGTATCAACCTTGAGCTGATTTTTATCAAAATTTGATTTTTTGACTTTTAAAATTTGCTACAAATGCCATGTACTATATCTTCACCCTTTTTTATTTTCCTTATCTCCCTTTCACCTTTTCCTCTTTTTCTCTATTGTCTCCTTCCCTCACTCCTTCTCTTTGTTAAGGTGTCAGGTTCGTTTGGGCAGGGGACAGGATGAGGGGGTCCCCAGTTGGTCCAACGGCTTCCGCATGCTAAGAGATGAAGACGTCCTTCGCCTGTTTGTTAAAAGAGGCCAAGGAAGACCAGACAAGTATGTAATGGTGTATTTTCACTAGTTTCAATCACACAACTACAGCCATTGCAATAATACACTCTATTATTAAGCATTAAATCTATTAAACTATCAAACATTAATAGTCTTTAATTAATTATTTTCATTTTAGAGAGTATCAGATCGGTATGGAGGTAAAGAAAGGCACTGGGGTCTACAAGCCGACCAAAGTGGTGACGTTTGTTGCCAGGTTTCAACTAGAGAACAGGACAACATTCAACTTGAAGTACCTCCAGAGACACCTCGTGTTTGCTAAGGATGAATCATCATCAGACTCTGTGCCGGTAATAGCTCCAGGAGCTGTGATGGCCTTTCACTGGCCTAGAGCTGACTTAGATCAGCTATTGTGTATCAGGTAATGTATTTCTTTATTGTGTGACTGTTTGTATGGTGCTTTTCCTTTTTAGCATTTTTTTGTTTATTTATTTCATTCGTTGTTTGTTATTATTTTCACTTGTATTGTGTTATGATATTTTCATTTATTTATCTTATTCATTGTGTATTATTGATTTTACTTGGCGTAGAGTTGTGGAGCTTTCAGATTGTCATTGGTCTGGAGGTTTCCCATTAGAACAAGATAAATCATTTCACATCAACATGAGGTATTAACATACACATACACACACACACATACACACATTAGTTAATCAGAAGTTCCAACTCAAACTGTCTTTATGCCACTGATACATGTATGTACAGCACGTATAACAAGATATGTATTGAAATAGAATTGAGGAGTGTTTTATAGTTTACAAAAAAATATTTTAATAAAAGACTATGCATTATTAAAGTCTATTATATATAGTCCAGTTTCTTGATATTTACTTTTATTGTATTAATGGCTCTTTCTCTCCTCTCTCCTCCCCAGGTGTTCCTATGGTAGGTCAGTGTTCATTAGGTGTGAGGTGATACTAAGAGGAGCCACCTATCATGTCATATTCTCTGATGCTTCAGACTATCCTCCTCCTTTTAAACTAGAGAACCTTTCTCAAGTATAATTTATTAATATGCACATGTACTTGTGTTACATTAAATGTCAAAAATTGTAGTTGTACTTTTAATTTTATTTACATGTATTTCTTGATCTTATTGTGTTATTTATGTCATTATGTTATTTCTGTATATTTCTCATTATATAGATAGCAGTTATATGCTACCAGCAGTCAGTCACATCTCAGCAGCAGTACACAGTATTAAATCCAGGACAATCAGGTATCATTAATTATTTATTTATTTTAAAATTATTTCTATTTATTCTATTTATTATTTTTATTTTTTAGTGCCCTATGCTTGGGACGAAGTAACTTTGCCCGAAAAACTTTGTCTCCACATTAAAGATGTTTCGGAGCCACGCCCATTTGACCTGAGCAGCTTTGGACCTCAAGGGAAGGTTTATTATGAGAGCTACTTCTACATCGTTGCCATGGATACCAAAACCGACCAATCGCATTTACCGGAGAGCCACAGGCTTGAGGGAGAGCTGGTCCTTGATGTACCTCAAGGAAGAGCCGTACTCTTAACTAGGAAAGTATGGAAATCAAACTTTTATATTTTTATAACATGGAGGAGGATGCTTTGTGCATACAGTTATTAATGTATATTAAATGTGTATTAAATCTTGGGCTGCTATTTTTAGTGATAATGTACCTAATTTAGCTTTTTTGATTATTGAATGTTATTTATCATGTAAATGTAAAATATTTTGATATTTTTATTGCCATTAATTTTTGCTTGCATCACTTAGTTTAGCATTTAAGGCAAGTTGTATTGTAATTTAATTTTAATATGTATTAATGTTTATTATTATTTATGTAATATTTATTATTCACAAAATGGTGTTTTTATTTCTATTTTTTTGATTATTTTCTTCCTAGGGTCTTGAAAGGAGGACTCAGCTATGGAGGATGACTGCCAGAGGCCAGTTGGTACACATTTCATCTTCATCCTCAAAATCGGCTAATTTTGTACTGGATCTAGCCGGGTCTGTGCCTCCTAATTATCGCCATAGCAACAGGCCACTCCCCCTCGTCATATCAAGGGCTAATGAGAGACGGTCATCAACACAATCATGGGAATTTAAAGTAAGAAATTACTAATATATCTTTAATTTTTCACTATTTTTGTATAGTGCAAAATTTTCAAGGGCTGCAAATTTTACAAAATTGCCTTAAAATTTATTTTGCAAATTAGTGCGATCTGCCATTTTGTACTGTAATAATTTGATTTTTACACAAGTGATTTTTGCAAATCTTAAAAAATGGGACATCTGCAAAATTTACAACCCTCATAAATTTTGCGCTAGACGGTATTGAAATGATTTTTAGTGAATGATGAAAATTAATTTTATTTTTTAAATTAGAACGGGAGATTGGTCCTCTCCTCCTACCCTCACTTGTGTGTCCAGGTTCGTCATGGTTACGAGGGTAAGGTGGACGGTATGGATGCTGTGGTTGGTTGTGTCGGCAGTGGAGACAAGGAGGAGCTCAGGAGACTCAAGAAATCCCCCGGGAGTGGAGTACTCTCTGTATCTCTGGTACCTGATGGACCCACTCGTGTCCTTAGAATCACTGATGAGAGCAAAAAAGTATTTATTATTAATATTATACATGTACATTCACCCACAACTCATGTACATGTATAAAAAAACCCACAAATCAT
>NW_003547005.1:16497-20324 GCF_000090795.2 Amphimedon queenslandica | reverse complement strand
GTTACGTAAAAAGTTTGAACTAATTCCGATCAAATTTAAATTTTTTACGAATTTTTAAAGTTTCTCCAAAATCAGACAAAAGTCCCTGTACTATAGTACAGGGATTTTGGCCAAATTTCATCAAAATTGACAGGTTAAAAATTCTTCAATTTTACTACATTTTCTGATGCATATACATGTACCTATGTTACGTAGAAAGTTTGAACTAATTCCAATCAAGTTTGAATTTTTAAAAAATTTTTAAAGTTTCTCCAAAATCAGACAAAAGTCCCTGTACTATAGTACAGGGATTTTTGTCAAATTTCACCAAAATTGACAAGTAAAGAATTCCTCAATTTTATTACATTTTCTGATGCATATACATGTACTTATGTTGCGTAGAAAGTTTGAGCTAATTCCGATCAAGTTTGAATTTTTTACGAATTTTTAAAGTTTCTCCAAAATCGGACAAAAGTCCCTGTACTATAGTACAGGGATTTTGGCCAAATTTCACCAAAATTGACAAGTAGAGAATTCCTCAATTCTATTACATTTTCTGATGCATATACATGTACCTATGTTACGTAGAAAGTTTGAACTAATTCCAATCAAGTTTGAATTTTTTAAAAATTTTTAAAGTTTCTCCAAAATCAGACAAAAGTCCCTGTACTATAGTACAGGGATTTTGGCCAAATTTCATCAAAAGTGACAAGTAGAGAATTCCTCAATTTTATTACATTTTCTGATGCATATACATGTACTTATGTTGCGTAGAAAGTTTGAGCTAATTCTGATCAAGTTTAGATTTTTTATGATTTTTTAAAGTTGCTCCAGAATCGGACAAAAGTCCCTGTACTATAGCACAGGGATTTTTGTCAAATTTCACCAAAATTGACAAGTAGAGAATTCTTCAGTTTTATTACATTTTCTGATGCATATACATGTACTTATGTTACGTAGAAAGTTTGAACTAATTCCGATCAAGTTTGAATTTTTTACAAATTTTTATAGTTGCTCAAAAATGAAGGCTCAAGCCCCTATTATGCCTATGCTTTTTTTCCAGAAAATGGCTCCAAAATCACCTTCATTGTTTATTAAATTTTTTGATACATATTGATGTTCTTATGCTAAGTATATAGAAAGTTTGAACTATTTCTGACTGTTTGAGTTACGAACATTTTAAAACAAGCCTATTTTTTCCAAAAAAAGCTAGTACAAGGTCTTAGGCCAAGTTTTTGAGCAACGTTACAAATAAATAAAAAGTCGAATTTTGATTAGAATTAACTCAAACTTTCTATGTAACACATACATGTAGATGAAATGGAGATACATGTATTATTGGGAGGGTAGTGATTTACCATTGTCCTCATCTTATCTCCTCTCTCTCTCTCTCTACAGTACACTATATCAGGTGCTACTGATGATTGGATTATAGTGGAGCATGGACTAATAGCACCAGCTTTATCATCTTCAACTGTTGAGCTAACTAATGAAGAGACTGACGTTAAAACTGAATTATCAGTAAGCCCACAATATAACATATTAACACAACTACTGTTATACGTGTAGTCATTAGCCCCCTAGTATTATTGGAGTCTTTATTCAATGCATGTACCTGTACATTGTAATGCTGTATAGCTAGAATCTATTGTCACTAAAATTCCCCAAAAAAGTTGAAAAGAAATTAAATTTTATGAAATAGATTTTTAGACAAGTTTGTGAAATTTTTGGGCCATAAAATGGTCCAAAATTAATAATGTATAAAACCAAAACCAATATGCCAATACCAAAAACTCTTTCCAACAGTACACTATATAAATGCAGATCATTATTAAGGTTTACTATTATCTTATTATTATTATTATTATTATTATTATTTTATTATTATTATTATAAAAACCAACCAAAGAAGAAAAAAACAAAACTATTATTGTATTATTATTATTATTATTATTATTATTATTGTATTATTATTATTATTATTATTATTATTATTATTATTATTATTATTATTATTATTATTATTATTATTATTATTGTTATTAGGTTTCATTTACACTTGAGAAGGGAGTGAGTGTTTCCCTGATCAACTCAACTCCAGAGGAACTATTGCTAGCTACAGTAACTGGAGTCCGTATTGAATTTGTCAGTACTGCAGTTCACCAGTGCATCAATGCCACCATACAGTACATACAGGTAAGCTTTATAGCACCTGACTTTTGAGCTGCAAAATTCTTACTGATTAGCATGCACTGAAGCTACTGTTCAAAGTTCAAACACTAATAATGGCAGGTGCTGACATTGCAAAACTAATTTTTTTAAAAAGCTCAGAATAAGAGCAATTTTAGCAACATATGTTATTTTTAATACTTTTAATATTTAAAAGTATTAAAAATAATACTTTTGACAAAGAAATGATAGAATTAATCCGCCTCCATTTCACTATACGAGAAATACCCTCCCTACCTTATTATTGGATAATTGAATGATTTAAAGTCATGATTTAAATATGTAGTACACATCTGAATGACTCATTGTTTTTACTATTATTATTAGGTTGATAATCAGATGCATAATGGGTTTCATCAGATTGTTCTGTTCCCCACTCCTCCTCCCTCAGGAGAGTTGGATACTAACTTCCCAGTCATCAGTTGCTTCATTGAGAGACTCCCACACAATTCACCACTAGCTACTGTCTTTAGAGTGAGTTAATAGGAGGATAAATAGTCAGTTATGCTTCATGAGCTGATAAGCACTACAATACAGAACAGCAACTTTAAAAATTCATAGAAAATCCAAATTTGATTGGAACTAGCTCAAAGTTGATACACAGCTTAGAACATGATTATAAAAATGTAGAATTCTTTCTTAGCCATTTTTGAAACTGTACATGCATGCACAGTTTCCTATAGCTCTACAAGCTTAATATTTTATTTCATGATAGACGTTCGATGTGAAGATCAAACAGTTTACTGTTCTACTTGAGGAGAAGCTGTTATTCCGATTGATCCAGTGGTCAGGCTATGGTATTAGAAATAATGACAAAGATGCCGATACTATCAAATCACTTCTGATACCTAAAAAGCACTGGTAATGTCCCACTATAATGTACATGTATTTCTCTCCTTTCTTTCTCTTTACACTTTTCCCCTTTATCATGAAACTACCTCTCTCCATTTATTGCTTCTATTGTGATAATTTTCTCCTGCCTCTGTCTTCCTCTTCTCTCTCTATAGGGGTAGTTCATCAGTCCTGCCATCAAGACAGATATACATTGAGCAGCTACGAATCAGTACCAGTGAACTGTTGGTCAGTATGCACACCACGTCACAGTTACCTGAGGATCTAGCAGCCATTAAAAAGAGTCTTGGTTTTCCTCTGGTCCAGTTTGAGTCTCCTATCATACTTGAGGGATTTAATAAGTCGCACATGCTAAGTAGACCTGTAGTGTTTGTGGATTCCATTACTAAACATTATAAGAAAGTAAATCAGGCTCTTTATTAGTTTATATGCTGTATCTACTCTCTTCTACTCTCTCTCTCTCTCTCTCTCTCTCTCTCTCTCTCTCCTCTCTCTTTTAGGTTATGAAAGGTCAAGCTGTCATGATATTAGGATCAGTTGATTTCTTGGGCAATCCTGTTGGACTCATCAGTGATGTGGCATCAGGTCTGTGACAGATCTTGTGAACAATAACTGTAACTTATAATTTTTTAAAAAGTACATGTACATGACTGCATGTACACCAAATGTGTGATTAAAGGGTAAGTCCGGTGTATTGTTGGTGAATTTTGTTATTGGCTTAATATGATTGCCTGACCATAATTAATGATGTATTCCAACTCCCATTG
>NW_003547005.1:9015-13289 GCF_000090795.2 Amphimedon queenslandica | reverse complement strand
AGTATTTTATTTGAGTAGTTAGTCTATTATATTGCTAGTTATTTTTGAATAACTACTCAAAATTACTGAAAATATCCTGAATGTGACTCTTCAATTCTACGCTAGTACGCTGTGATGAAGCAGGGGGTATATGCACAGTAGGACACTCTCTTCTAAGTATTATCTACTCTTGATACTAGTGACAAAGCTTTAACAATGACTCAGAAATAGAATGGTCAATTGGTCAGAGATAGAAGTGAGTATATTTCACTTTAACACTTCCTCTTAACAGTTCCTTTTAAGAGAGCTCTCTGAAAGTTTAATTTAACAGTTCCTTTTTAAGAAACTTCATTTAACAGTTCCTTTTTAAAAAACTTCATTTAACAGTTCCTTTTTAAGAAGCTTCATTTAACAGTTCCTTTTTAAGAAGCTTCATTTAACAGTTCCTTTTTAAGAAGCTTCATTTAACAGTTCCTTTTTAAGAAGCTTCATTTAACAGTTCCTTATAAGAGATTCGAAGAGATTCCCCTAGTTTTAAGACATTATATAGTTTGACTTAATCAGACAGTTTTTATGGCGTCCAGCTGCAATTTGTACAATTCACAGACTGTTGCTTTCATTAGAATTTATCTGCTTTATCATTTGTTTATAGAAGTATCAGCTTTGGTGTTCATTTTGAGGTTTCTTGTGTTCTAGTGTAAACTAGACCCATATCCAACTAAAAGCATAATGACATCACTCAGATGATATTTCCGGTCCCTTTTAGTATTTAAAGTCACACCGAGTTGAGAGCTTATCATCAAGAGTACTCTTGTTACTATAATAACAATCAGTTAGAGTTGGCAAATCAAGACATGTCTTTCATGATGTTTTGCATTCTGTTCTTTTCAGGCATTGTAGTTTGTTCTGTGGCAGCACCAGTGGAGGAGACTGCATTGGAATATAACTATAATGTTAAAAATAAGCGGGTACTGGAATAATAATGACCATTAAATATCATTGTTATCATAATTGTTATTTTTATCAATAGTCAAATGAAGAGTCACCAGTGAGCCATTTGGAAAAGAAACTAAATGAGACACAAGAGGAGGTTACTAAATTTATCGATTTTCATAATTATTACTTTATTATCATTAGATTACCAAATTGGATGAGATGATGATACTGTATTTTGAATATGTATTTAGGACTAGTATGTATGAAATTAATCTCACACTGTATCACCTCTCTTTTTACTTAATAGTTTATCGATTGACAGGTCCAAGGTTTTTTTCTAAATGGAAATCTTCCTCCATACCATATATGGACCACATTGATGAGTTCTCAGCATGGGATGGACAGCAAATGAGGCAGTACATAATAGCAACTAGTAGCCACTGGCAGAGTGTCTCAATATACCAGAATACAGGAGAGGGACTGAGGCATTCTCAAACAGTAATGATTCCTTGGGCAACATCTACAAAAAACATTAAGATTAACGACACAGTATACATCGCTGTAGCCTGCCATGGTTCCCAAGGTACAGAAAAAATAGGAGCACGACTTTACAATTGGACATTTGATGAAGACATTGAAGGGACTCTAACACAAGTACAAACTTTTAATGAGACTAATGAGATCACATTCGGAAAGACAGCAGGCGAATTCTTTATCACTCTTACAAAACTAAATTATTATTTCTCACAAACTGCACCAGTAGCCTCTAAAGTTTATAAATGGTATCCTAAACATCATCAGTTCAATTTTTTTCAATCTCTAGAGACCGTATGTGGAATAAAACCAAATTTTTTTGACATCAAAGGTAATCTCTTTTTAAGCATTACCTGTGGATATAATAGCTCATCAAGCATTGTAAACTCATTCATTTACAGGTTGAATGGATCCCGTTTTGAGATATTCCAGGCAATACCCTTACCAAATTCAATAGAAATACGTGACCTCTACCATGCATATGTTAAACCTAGTCACTTCCTAGTGGCTGCCAGTGTAAATGGACCATTGGTTGTTTACAGATTGAGTGACTTCACAGGACATTTTGAGGTCTTTCAAACTATTTTAACATCACATGTCATGGCACTCGACATTTTTTCCATCAGGGGTGAATACTTTATGGCCATATCTTCATGGGATTATAAGCCATCAATTGCAGCAGATCCTCATGCGAAAGTAGCTGTTTATAAATTCAGTGGATCCACCTATAACTTATTTCAAGTGATCAAAACATTTAATATACCATATTCTGTTAAAGTGTTTGTTGATGTCTTCTCTAATTCCTCGATGATGGGAATACCCCAGGCACTCACTATTGATCTCTACAAGTGGAAGGATCGCTCAAATAAATAACTTCGCTTTTCATTCTTGATGATACTTATTTTATTATGCTGTTTAAATCACTTATTAGCTTATGTAGATTTTATCCTTTCCTTGATTTGTTATTTTGCTTTGTAGTCGTGGTTAATATGTAGATATTACTCTTTCAATAATTTTAAGAAAATATTTTAAACAAAGCCAAAAGCATCTCCAGCATATCTGAAAGTTGTGGGTGCATATAAATGCAGGCTACTCAAGCATAAGGGTGCACTTGTTACCATTTTATTGACAAATAATTATTCAGAGTGGGTGCATCCTGGTCAATTATGGGCATACCAATGAACTTAAATCAGTGCACTCCCCCTAACAACATGAACAAAGCTAAACGTCTCTAGATCTACTACTGCATTGTTTGGATGTCATTATGCACTGCAAATTTGAAATTATTATTTTGAAGAAGAAAGGTACTTGGATGTATAGCAAATTCAAAAATGAGTGTTATGGATGAGTGCTGGTTAATGGCTAGCATGAAGGCAGGCAGGATTGCTGCGCTAGAGAGAGAGAGCTAACGATGCCTCGTGTTGACACCCAAACACTGATTATTAATAACACAGCATGGAACATATATACAAAGATAGTTTATGACTATTTATGAGTTCTGATGTGATGTCATGATGAGTCAGCTCACTACAGATGTATTACAGTAATTACTTATTAGTTTGTACTTGTATGTTCATTAGTAGAGGCATGTTAGTTAGTGTATTTGTGAATGAAGTTGTGCTATTAATTAGATCTAGGCCGTATCTTTGTTAATCTTTGTAACTTGCTCTTAAAGTTAGCCTCACAGTTACCATATGGCTATGCAGCTGATCTAGAGCAAGCCTTATTTTTGTTTATTGTTTGATACAATTGAGCCTTATGCTCTATATGTTAATAGTATTATAAGAAACTAATTATCATTATCATTAGTACATGTGGTAATGGTTTGAATCTGATAATAGTGTCCTCTCCTTAAATTCTTGTTGAATTACTCTTAACGTCATTGGTTATGCCTTTCTAAAGTTTATGAAAGATCTGTTATGCAAGTGATCAACAAATCAGTGAACTGAGAAGGAATATTGTCTCTTCTTGTGGTCATTTTGGACAAGTGTTGCTGTAATGTAGTTAATTTGTGCATGAGTAGTGTATGTTTTGATAATCAAGGAGTGGCTTGTACTCGAGTACGTTCTTTGCATATTTGTACACAACTACAATAACCTCACAGGTGTCTGATATGACTAATGTCTAGTGTACGCCTTGAATTCTTGTGCTTATTTTCAACGTCACTGGTCATGCTCTTCTGAAGTTTATAAAAGAGTACGTTACACAACTGATCAACTAACCAGTAACTGAGAAGGAATGTTGTCTCTTCTTGTGGTGATTGTTTGTCTCCCTCAACTCATCCAATGTCATAATTATGCTACTTGCTCTGCTTCATGTTCCAATGATGCTCACAATGATACACTCCTTCAGGAGCTGCTTAATGTTACAAAGAGCAATGCTCAGGCTATTGATGGCATCATAAGAACTCTCTTTCTTATGAAGAACACCACTACCTCTAATGCTGGAGCTATCAATGATATACTGCTACTCATAGGGGTAGGAACAGGGGGGGCAGGAGGGGCTTAAGCCCCCCCAACTTTCATTGAAGGGGGGCTTAGCCCCTCCAACTTTAAGTGATGTACATGCATTACTATTATCAACACTATAGACTTTAGTTTAGATCATCCTTATATGTGTGCATATTGTGTGATGATTCGTTTTGTAAAACAATTTATACATTAGTTTAACTTCTAAGAACACACTTTTATTAGTTTTTTCAAAAATACACAAGCTTCAACTTCTTTATTTAACAACTTTGTCAACATCAGCTTCAGCTGAGCATACATTTTCGACGTTAAGGACGGAGATTAAAAACTACTTGCACTCAACAATGTCTTAATCAT
>NW_003547005.1:0-9005 GCF_000090795.2 Amphimedon queenslandica | reverse complement strand
GACATTGCAAAGGAATTTGTTACATTTAATGAGCATAGACGCCAATATTTTGGACAGTATTAATTTCAGTACATGCTATGTATTAATGATCAATTGTAAAAATAATACCTTAGCCCCCCCAACTTTTAGTTTGTTCCTACCCCTATGCTGCTACTAGTGGAAGACCTTCTGATGATACACAATGAAACTACTTCTGGCTCCTCTCCTCTTCCTACCTCTTGTCAGGAGGTTAAGAACAAGCAACCAAACAGTCCTTCTGGTATGTATCTACTGGAAACTGCTAATGGAACTATTAATACTTACTGTAATATGGAGGAGTTGTGTGGTTCAGGAGGAGGATGGACAAGACTAGCATATCTGGATATGACTGACTCTACAGTGAACTGTCCTTCTGGGTTTAGACTGTACCATTCAGGAGGAGTTAGAGCTTGTGGTAGACCAGTAACAAGCAGTGGTAGCTGTGTATCAGTTCAGTTCCCATCTAATGGTATCAGTTATTCTCAGGTGTGTGGTAGAGTAACTGGATATCAATATTATTCACCTGATGCAGTTAACCTTGGTTTTGCAAATCACAATAATTTGAATGGTGATTATGTTGATGGTGTTAGTATCACTCGTGGGTCTCCTCGTCAGCATGTCTGGACACTAATGGCTGCCAATTGTGAAGAGAATTGTTTTGGTACTTTTATTCATATCTGTCCTTGTGGTACTGGCTCTGTGATCCCAGTTCAATCATTTATTGGAGACCATTATTTCTGTGAATCTGGAGTTGCTAATGGTGAACATCAACGGCAATTGTATACATCTGATCCACTCTGGGATGGTCAAAGTTGTGGTTCTAATGAATCACCTTGTTGTAATGTTACTGGTATCCCATGGTTTCACAGAGACTATGGTAACACTACCACTACTGACTATATTGAGTTGAGGGTGTGTGGAGATGAAGGAATTGATAATGAAGATGTTCCTGTTAGCTATTATGAGATTTATGTTCAGTAGAACAGTTTGCTAGTCATATTGTGCTTTATTATTAGTTTCAGTACTGTGACTTCTATAGTAGTGTAGTTTCATTTTCCTAAATACTTTTCCCCCAATTTTTTAAGGATTGATTTAAGGCTATAATTTGTATTTGACCACAAAATAAAGTTTTTAAAAACTTAATTACTATAAACTAACTAATATTAACAGTACTAAAGTTAAATAATAGAAATAGAAATGGCCATATACGCTACACGAGAAGTGTTACTATTAATCTCATTACCATCTTGACAGTACATCATCCAGATCAGCCTATACATGCACTGCCCATAAAGCAGAGGTGCATCTCCTCTGGATCAAGTATGCATCCATAGTGTCACCATAGTGTCTGCTATTATTAATTTCCTAAAACAGTGAACTCAGCCTTGAGCAAAGGAAATTTTCAGTCACATATCTTGTTTTGCTTTTGAATCCTTACATACGAATAACTGATCATTAGAGCACATTCTTTGCATTGTTTTATCACAATACACGAGTAATTTTGCATGTGACTGCTCATGAATTGCAGTATACACCTTCAAACTTTTTGTGCTGCAACTTAATCATAAAGCATTAATCAGGCTCTTTTGAAAGACAGTCACAAAGTTAATTTGCGCTTCTTCTTGAAATTTCTTGCACACGTGCGTTCACGTGTGTCATCAATACACTATTGCGCATGCGCAAAAGGAGGCGGGACACTTACACTGGAACATTCAACATAAGTAAAATGAATTTTGGAGGTGGTAAGAACTTAACAGTCTTTAGTAAATTAATTACTGCTGTTTCTGTTAGGGTACCAGTCTGTAGGGAGCTCTTATGGTGGGGGCAGAGGCTACCAAGGTGGAGGTAGCTATGGTAATCTTGAATATAAAAGTACTGCTTACTTTTCCTGAAAATTAGATACTTTTGGGGGTGGAGGGTACATGGCAAATGAAATGGGTGGAGGTTTTACCTCCCCAGGTGGGACGACAGGAACACCAGGTGGAAAAGACTCAAAGGTCTGTAGTATAAAACAAAATAAAATCGAAATCCTTATAATTAGAGAGGTGGTTTCAAGAACCAGGCGACAAGGCCAGTAACAGCTGCAATGCTTCATCGAGTTACCTCACCACCTGGGGCAGAGGAAATTTACTTAATTGATGATGAACAAGTAACTTTATAATTAAAAATAATATTGCTACACTTCTCTCTTATCACTTTAGGTAAATCAGATAGTTCTGGTCGGTGAGATTGTTGAAGTATTTGAATCAGCTACAAGTGTAATGTATAAGATTGATGATAGAACAGGTCCACCCGTTGAAGTAAGACGATGGATTAACGCTGAAGAGGTAAGAGGCTACTTATTGTTGCTATTTATAGGTTTTGTTTCTAATTATAGGATTCACAATTTGAATTAGAAAGGCGGGCAGCTTGCAGGTGTGTCAGAAAAAAACTTTAAATTTAATATGTAACAATCATTTGTAGGGAAGGAATTTATGTGAAGATTGTTGGTCACATTAAAATGTTTAACAACCAGAGAACGATCACGGGTTTCATGATAAGACCGATAGAAGACTTTAACGAAGTTACTCACCACATGGCCGAGACTATGTTTGCACACCTGGCTATAACGAAAGGACTGAAACTTGTAAGTTTTTAAAAATTAAATCATCACTTCCTGGTCTCTGCTTCCTTAGCCTGAGCAGTTTTCCGATCATCAACAAGGTAATCAAATGGGCGGAGCTTCTAGTTTTGGTAGCACTACACCTCAAGCAGGCGGAAGTGGCTGGACCCCACTTGCAACCAGCACTCAGATGAGTGGCACATCGTACGGCAATCAGTTCAACAGTGGATTAACATTGGTCCAACAAAAGGTGCAGTGGTTTATTTGTAATGTATTATTTTATTTTATTTTATGTATGTAGGTTTTAAGTGTCATTGGTAATACAAAAGGTGATCATGGACTACATGTTAATGATATAATTAGTTCTGTAAAGACTCAAGGCTTCTCTGATGCAAGCATAAAGTAAGATATTAAAGTCCTTTTGTGTTCACCTGAGCCTGCGTAACTTTTGACTTACTAGTTCTATTGTAAAAATACACTTACCAATGCATTGCTTTCCTTTTGCTGTATCAATTGTGGCACTTTAGAAGTAGTTTTGCATTGTTTTTTCTGTTTTTTTACAAAGCATGCTAAGTGAGCTAAACAGCATGCTTCATTGAGCTGACAATTAAGCACTACAATACAGTACATGGCATTTGGAGCACAGAAACAATTTAGCCATTTTTACTAAATTTAGCTAAATACCAAAGGCTATAGTCTTTGGTCATTGGCCCAATTTTTGAGTAATTTTTAAAATTCATAAAAAATTCAAGTATGATTGAAATCAATACATAAGGACATGTGTATGTATCAGAGATAAAAATTAAAATGAAAAATTCTCTCCTAGCCATTTTTTCTTATACACATATAATTATTCATGTCCTCATGTTGCATATATCAACTTTGAGCTGATTCTGATAAAATTTGGATTTTTAATAAATTTTAACATTGCTTAAAAATTGGGACAACGACCAAAGGCTATATAGCCTTTAGTCTGTGGCCAAATTTCACCAAATTAATAAAATGAAAAAAGTTTTTTTGTACCAAAATTTGGCTAAAGGCTATGGCCATTGGCCCATTTTCCAAGCAACTTTAAAAAATTTTTTTAAATCTCAATTTTAATTTGAATCAGCTTGAAGTTGGTACACTACATAAGAACGTATGTATCTGAAAAAAAATTACAACAGGGAACTTGTGAATTTTCTGTCAAATTAATTCTCTTACCAATCTTTGAGCAGCTTGAGATTCTATCATGTTTTCATTTGTTTCTGTGTAAACAAAAGCATAAAACAGGCACAAAACTATATACGATGAAGTTTCGTTGTTGCTGTGTAAACATATCCTAAGTTATGGGCTCAGGTGCAAATGGATGCTATTTTATTATTATTATTATTATTATTATTATTATTTATAGGACTGCTCTTGATTTTCTGTCCAATGAAGGCCATGTATACTCCACAATTGATGAGCAACATTTCAAATCAACAGAAGATGTTTAATTATGCACCAAAAACTATCTTGAACCAGCACACTTCTTTATTAATTTTACTGTAGTCATCCATGTACCGTATATGTCTAAGTTAACGTATCTTTTAGAAATTTTAAAACTTATAACTGGGCGTGGCCAGGTAGGCAGGTACAATTGTCAGGAAATTTGTAGGAAAATGATATAAAAATTCTTTTCCTTGGAGAACACATCCACTAAGCGACGCCATCTCTTCCTCAAATACCTCTAGCAATCTTGCCTCTCCTTCCCTGCCGCCTTTAACATGATAGAAGAAGATTTGGAGGTAGCCATTAAAGTGGTAGTCGTGGGGAATGGTGCTGTGGGGAAGAGCAGCATGATAAGACGGTACTGCAAGGGAGTGTACACGCAGGACTACAAGAAAACCATTGGAGTGGACTTCCTGGAGAGAGAGATTGAGTGAGTTGACTGTCTTTCTGTACATTCGATCGCAAATAAAGTGGGTGGGGCTGTAGTAAAGGTGGGGGATTATTTTTTGTGATGCAGATTTTGTGAATCGAAACTAATAATCGTTTTTTGATTTATTGCTATTTTTAAATCAGCTAAATCGAGACGTTTTAGGTGATGCTTTTTAAATGTGAGTATTAATCGCCTTAACCACTAAACTGTTAACAGTTTTTGTGCTAACAATAACTTGGCGAGCCACGTGTAATTTATAAACTTTATTCATTTTTATTATAGCGTGTATGCAAAAAATTAATTGAGAATGGAATGACAATTATAAATATTTGCCAGCTAGTAATTATACTCATCTTCTACTCAATACCACACACACACACACACGGGCATACACACTTATAATAATAAGAACTGTCACTTTGGAACAGTAAAGTTTATGATCTGCTATGCAGAGGTACTTTTTTAGGGCTTTCCACTGGATTTTGGCATAGTATTCATGCAGCTTCTTGTCAGTTGCTCAAAAATTCGGCCAAAGACTCTGTACTATAGCACAGGGTATTTTCACAAAAATCACAAGTTGAGAATTCTCTATTTTATAATTTTTTTTCCTGATACATATACATGTTCTTATGTTGTATACCAATTTTGAGCTGATTCCAATCAAGTTTGGATTTTTTATGAATTTTTACCAAAATTTTAAAAGGAGAGAATTTGTTATTAATATATTTTTCCTGATACTACCATACTCGCCCCAATTAACGCGGTACCTTCGTAATTATTGCACCTCTACACGGGCTTCTACAATAAAAACTTTCTATTGAGTGCACGTCATGGTCAAGATAATTTATTTTTAAGAGGCGCATTGTAATTAGAAAGTCCCATTGTTACAGGTGTATTGTGTACTTAGCTAAGCACCTTTCTAAACAAGCACCTCCTGGAGCGGTTCATAATCGTTCCTATCTAAACAATGCATGCAACACCTGAGACATGTAATTATAATTTTATCGAGAGAAGCGTTAATTGGGGCGAGTTCCGGTACATGCCCTTGTATTGCATACAAATTTTGAGCTGATTCTGATCAAAATTGAATTTTTAATGAATTTTAAAGTTGCTTTAAAGCCATGTACTGTATTAGTAAAAATAATGTTGATCATTTGTCTATTTTATTTTAGAGTTGATGATGATAACGTAAGATTAATGGTTTGGGATACTGCTGGTCAGGAAGAGTTTGACTCGATCACTAAAGCATATTACCGAGGTAAGATATAGAAATAATGACAGAGGTGAAATTTACTAAAATATATATCGCTTTTTACTTTTAGGTGCCCAAGTCTGTGTTCTGGCCTTCTCTACGACAGATAAGGATTCCTTTGATGCAATTGAGAGATGGAAAAACAAGGTAACTCGTTTTTAAAAAAGAGGTGTGTCATGTGGGTATGGTTTCAGGTTGAAGCAGAATGTGGTGCTATTGTTATGGTAGTGGTTCAGAATAAGATTGATCTAATTGATGAATCTGCTGTCTCAGCAGAAGATGTAGAAGCTTTGACTAAAAGATTAAAGTTACATTTATTTCGAACTTCGGTCAAGGAAAACTTTAATATTGACGAAGGTACGTAATAACTGAGAATCCAGGCTTTTAATTTATTTTTGTTTGTATCGTTAGTGTTCCTCTATCTCTCTCGAAAGTTTCTTAGCCAGCAAAGGAAAGAAGCAACAGAAAGAGCTCAGAACCAGCAGCCAACAAGTTCACTTGGTCAGTGTTGATTGTTTGTGAAGGAGATGGAGGGGAAGAGAAAGAGAAGAAGGGGATTACTATTTATTCTGTTTCTTTAGCTCAAATATTCACCAGCAGTATAGATAATTTGGACAAAGCTGGTCATAAGGATAATGCTAATGGAAAATTGAAAACCAACGAAGAGAAATCTTTTAAAATAAAACCAACAAAGGAGAGAGTACAGAGAAAGCACAGACCATTCTGTGCACTGCTTTGATGTGATTCGCAAGCACACGTAATATGAACAGTTTATTATTTAATATTAACCAACAATCCAATTTCACATAAGAAACAACAGCAGCTCTATTATTATTAATAATAATTATTTATTTATTTTATTTCCATCTTGTTTTGTTTTGCTTATTTATTGCTTGTAAAAAATGGTGATAGCTTCAACTATAATTTTAAGAGGCTTTGATATGAAACTTATTATAGCAGACTACATGTATATATAGTCTTTGTAGGATGTGTCGTAAAATGGCTGGAAGAGACTTAATTCTCAACATGTCTGAACTGTGTATCTGGAGTGAGGCTACAAGAGAATTCTTATTTTACTACATTTTCTGATACAATTATACGCATGTCTTTATGTTTTATGAGCTGATCCTAATAATTATAAATATTACAAAAATAAAAAAGAGTGATGAGGGATTGTTGTTATAAAAATACATGAAAATTAATGTTTGCATATGAAAATAATTGCATGTACGCATGTGGATTATCAAACTTCAATGTCATCAAATTCTTCAATATCGTATGAATAGCTATCAAGATCTTCATTAATCACTTCTTTAAGCCTTGATGAATGTGGGTGCATGATACTAGTCACATCTGGTAAGTATCCATCATGCAGAGGAGAAGATAGGCGTCCATTACAGCTGGAAGGAGGAGGAAGACAAGTGTCTGATATGTAGCCATTTGATTCAATAGTTTTTGATACTCCACAAGGAGAGTTTGGTGAGTATTCGGTGCTTGCTCTTACCTGAGGAGGTGGCAATATATTTGAATAAGTATCCGGTAGATAGCCATCTGAAGCTGATGGAGGTGTCCCTGTATTTGGAATATATCCATTATCTTCTACTGTGATTGGAGCATTTGGTAAGTAGCCATTATCTTCTACTGTGATTGGAGCATTTGGAATATAGCCAGTATCTTCTCCTGTGATTGGAGCATTTGGAATATAGCCATTATCTTCTACTGTGATTGGAGCATTTGGTAAGTAGCCATTATCTTCTACTGTGATTGGAGCATTTGGTAAGTAGCCATTATCTTCTACTGTGATTGGAGCATTTGGTAAGTAGCCATTATCTTCTACTGTGATTGGAGCATTTGGTAAGTAGCCATTATCTTCTACTGTGATTGGAGCATTTGGAATATAGCCAGTATCTTCTCCTGTGATTGGAGCATTTGGAATATAGCCAGTATCTTCTACTGTGATTGGAGCATTTGGTAAGTAGCCATTATCTTCTACTGTGATTGGAGCATTTGGTAAGTAGCCATTATCTTCTCCTGTGATTGGAGCATTTGGTAAGTAGCCAGTATCTTCTACTGTGATTGGAGCATTTGGTAAGTAGCCATTATCTTCTACTGTGATTGGAGCATTTGGTAAGTAGCCATTATCTTCTCCTGTGATTGGAGCATTTGGTAAGTAGCCAGTATCTTCTACTGTGATTG
Organism: Amphimedon queenslandica; assembly: GCF_000090795.2. Classification (NCBI taxonomy): domain Eukaryota; kingdom Metazoa; phylum Porifera; class Demospongiae; order Haplosclerida; family Niphatidae; genus Amphimedon; species Amphimedon queenslandica. The sequence goes on along the minus strand of NW_003547005.1, from coordinate 1,034 downwards.
GAGCATTTGGTAAGTAGCCATTATCTTCTACTGTGATTGGAGCATTTGGAATATAGCCATTATCTTCTCCTGTGATTGGAGCATTTGGAATATAGCCATTATCTTCTCCTGTGATTGGAGCATTTGGTAAGTAGCCATTATCTTCTACTGTGATTGGAGCATTTGGTAAGTAGCCAGTATCTTCTACTGTGATTGGAGCATTTGGAATATAGCCATTATCTTCTCCTGTGATTGGAGCATTTGGTAAGTAGCCAGTATCTTCTACTGTGATTGGAGCATTTGGTAAGTAGCCAGTATCTTCTCCTGTGATTGGAGCATTTGGTAAGTAGCCATTATCTTCTCGTGTTATTGGAGCATTTGGTAAGTAGCCATTATCTTCTACTGTGATTGGAGCATTTGGAATATAGCCATTATCTTCTCCTGTGATTGGAGCATTTGGTAAGTAGCCATTATCTTCTCCTGTGATTGGAGCATTTGGAATATAGCCATTATCTTCTCCTGTGATTGGAGCATTTGGTAAGTAGCCATTATCTTCTACTGTGATTGGAGCATTTGGTAAGTAGCCATTATCTTCTACTGTGATTGGAGCATTTGGTAAGTAGCCATTATCTTCTCCTGTGATTGGAGCATTTGGTAAGTAGCCAGTATCTTCTCCTGTGATTGGAGCATTTGGTAAGTAGCCATTATCTTCTCCTGTGATTGGAGCATTTGGAATATAGCCATTATCTTCTCCTGTGATTGGAGCATTTGGTAAGTAGCCATTATCTTCTCCTGTGATTGGAGCATTTGGTAAGTAGCCATTATCTTCTACTGTGATTGGAGCATTTGGAATATAGCCATTATCTTCTCCTGTGATTGGAGCATTTGGAATATAGCCATTATCTTCTCCTGTGATTGGAGCATTTGGAATATAGCCATTATCTTCTCCTGTGATTGGAGCATTTGGTAAGTAGCCATTATCTTCTCCTGTGATTGGAGCATTTGGAATATAGCCATTATCTTCTCCTGTGATTGGAGCATTTGGTAAGTAGCCA
>NW_003547003.1:32126-38440 GCF_000090795.2 Amphimedon queenslandica | reverse complement strand
TGGCGCGCGAAGCGCGCCGCCGCGAAAAATTTTAGAGCTAATTAATATTCAGATGGGCGTGGTCAATTAAATACTACGATTATTACTTTAATTAAGCTAAGATGTGCACTTCAGTGCTTATATTTTCTTCATTAGTAGTAGTACTGGCCTTGGGAAGACATTCAAACAGACTCAGCAGAGTTTCTTAGCCATTTTCAACTCGATTACTTTAATAATTAATGTGAATAGTCTAATAACTGATTGGTTAGTAGTAGTTATTATTTTAAAAATGGCAGCCCAATTGCCCAAATGGAGCTATGGAAGTCTCTTTCTCTACCATGTCATCATTATATTTACACTGGCTAAAACTATTAGCTATGCTAGTCTTGTCTCATTGCTATCATAATAAAGTGAGCAATATTTTTAAAAGGACTAATATACAAAAGAAAAAATTTTTTTGGTCTGCTGAGTTGGTCGGGCACAGGCCCACCCAGGCCCACCCTTAGATACGCCCCTGATGTCACGTGAGCAGAAACTGGGTCAAGCAACCTGCAAAGCACTGTACAGCCTTTTGCAGAGAACTTGCCACCAGTCACGTGATGATTAGCCATAGGCTTAACTTGATATTTTTATGAAGTCACGTGATTAGACTGGTGCAAGTTTTGTGCAAAGCGCTGTACCGTGCTTTGCAGGTTGCTTGACCTGGCAAACTTGTTAATCACGTGACTTTCCCCATACTAATATAATACATGTCACGTGAGCAGGAAGTAAGAAAATTGGCTGCATGGCTATGCTGGCATTTTTTATCACGTGATACCAATTACCAAACCACTGCCACTCCATCGAATGTTGTCCTACGGTCCTACCTCCAAGTCCAGGCTCTCAGACTCAGTCCTCTGTATCCCCCACCATTAGTCCATTACATGGCTCAGGTTCCAAGTATTTTGAGTGGAAGGACCTTAAGTAAGTGATAACTATGTATGTTAATGGTCAATGTTATTGCTATAGACATTACTGACCTTCTGGAAGTGATGAAATTACTTAAGAGATATGATTACAAAGAGAGCTTATACTTTTTACTTGGTCTAAATCTTAAATTGCTTCCCTCTACACTAGAAAGGATTAGACTAGACAATCCAGATGATGTTCATTTTTGTCATACAGAGTGTTTAGCTAGTTGGTTACGTAGAGTTGATAATGTAGAGAATCCAACAATAGTTACACTAATGACTGCTCTAAACAATTTAGAAGAAGAAGATTCTCTTGTAGCTCACCAGATCAATGAAGAAAGGCAAAGTGAGTAAAGGCATGATTTTACTAAAGTATGGAATGCCCTGACAGGCTAGGGAATATCCTGGTTATAATGGACTAGTGGTCAAGGCATTCCACTATTTGAAGTAAAATCAACAGTCATGAATTCATAGGCAGCGGAACGGGCAGAGGGGGCTAAAGTCCCCCAGAAATTCCCTGCAACTTTAAATAAAACTGACTTTTATCAGTAAAACTAGACCTGCAGTCATTGTTTCTTCATCTTATTCAGAGAAAAAGACAAAGATAATCTAAATGCAACAATAGATACTAGCAGCCATTTTTTGTATAAAACCACACCCATTGTAATAACATTTGTGATATTTAGCCCCTTCCCAAAAAAATAAATTATGTTCCGCTGCTAATGGTAATGATTGATGTGTCAGAGATCTAGTATCTTAACATAGATATTAGAGTAAATGGAAGGCTCTGTGCTTACCGTATGCATTATAGATCAGGAAATTTTGTTGGTAATAACCTTACGTTTGAGGTGCAGCAATTAAAATTCTTAGATTAACAACAGAATTTTAACAGTGTGAAATGTTTCTAAAGCAAATTATTTTAACATACATGCATATGCAGTAAAAATAAACTGGCTCTTTCAAGCCTAAAAAGGAGGATTACCTGACAGTAAAGTGCACATGAGTGCATGTGCATGTGTACATTAGAAGTAGAACAATTCGGTACAGCTAACTTGATAAACTAACTTTTACACTAACAGTTTAAAACTAGTAAACTTACTAAAAGAAAGAACATCTATACTTTTATACATCTCTGATAACTGGTTTTGTCACCATTTTTCTGATACAGGCTTGTTCCATTGCATCTTAATGTAATTACTGTACTTATAATTTTAAATTTTCTAATTTTACATCCTCATGCAATAAAAATATTATCTTCATGTATGATAGGAACACAATTTACACAAAATGAAGTCAATACAATACCTAAGCAGATTAAAAGTAGGTCAATATACACATCCTGGTAAATGTATAATAACAAAAAGTCAACTATTATTAAAATAAAAATATTATCTTCATGTATGATAGGAACACAATTTACACAAAATGAAGTCAATACAATACCTAAGCAGATTAAAAGTAGGTCAATATACACATCCTGGTAAATGTATAATAACAAAAAGTCAACTATTATTAAAGTTATATAGCCTAAATTGCTTAAAATATCACAGTACAAGTAACACATATCCCAGCAGCCGATTCCATTGTACCATAGTGCTTCATTTTTTAAATAATTATTATTGTTAGAGAGAATAGAGAGAACTAACAAATGCATCTTGTTTGTTATTGGCTTTGTAATTGGAGTATTATTACTCTTTTTTATTGTTGGATATGCATCCATCTGGATTCCTAAAACACGTAAGTAACAGTGTACCAGAAGTTATATGTTAATAATTCTCATAGTTTTAAGAATATTGATATTCGGATCTGCCATTGCAGCTTTGATTGTAGTTATTGCTGGATTCATTGTGAATTGGTATAAAAAAGAAAATGGCATCACTATGCAGCTGCTAAGTTTTGTTACAGGTATACTGGTTCCTATCCTTGCACCTATCGTGATGGAAATGGCAAAGGAACTATCAGAATAGTCGTTATAATTATTATTATTTTTGAAATTAAATTTTTGTATAATAACGGTCTCATGAGACTATTGAAGGTGACAGATTGCCAGTTTTACCAAAAATTAATTACTTTTTTGTTTAATATGCTAGTTTATGATAATGCATGTGACAGTAACTGAGGTCTTGTAATTGACCACCCCAGTTCTGCTAGCTACAATATAGTCAATAGATATTGATAGTACTGCTCCACTACAAACCAGTGCTGATGTCCACAATACCATTGTGTCTTAAATTTCATCAATTATTTAAGGAAAATGATAAAAAATTTAAATATTCATCAAAGTCAATAAAATACCATATTAAATGTGCAGTATTAAGTTTGCTCTTGCATATTGTGAGGTAGTCTTTTCCCACTGGCAAATAATGAATAGATGATGCAGCCAGAGAATGAGACAGCAGGTATCATTAAGAAGACATAAGACCAGTTGTTGTATGACCTGAGGAGAGAAAGAAAGAGGGAGGAAGAGAGAAGAAAAGACAGCAATGAAGAAAGAATAAATATAAAAGAAATTATTCTAAAATCTGTCAATAGTTTAAAGTTCCTTACATGTAAATACAGCACATACAATGTACATGCAAGCACTGCTGCTATATATTACTAAATGACTCCAAATTTCAATGGCCAAAAATTTTTGTGAAATTTTGTGATAATTATTTCAATAATCATGAAAATTTTAATCACAAAAATACTGGTTACCAATTCACAAATATCTATAATTTTCAGAAAAATCACAAAAATTTGGAGCTACATTCACATAGTATATAGTAATTCACATTCTGCTACTGTACCAATAAGAGCAGAGAGTCCACTCATTAGTCCATAAAGGAGTCCACTATAAGAAGGAGCTAGGTCTATTGGATTGATGGTAACTCCTGATATTTCAAACCCTTGAAAGAACAGGGCAGCTACAACAAGACCCATGCAGACAGACATTGAAGTCAGCTAAAGGTCCACTCTGACAGGCAATGGCTAGAGAAAAGAGACAAAGAGAAGATCCAGCTAGTGATAGTCCTTCCATTAACTTCCTTGTGACTGTAATACTAGTACCTGAGGAGAGAGAGTGAGAGAGAGAGAGGGAGGGAGGGAGAAGAGAATAAAAGAAAAATAGGGGGAGGAAAAGTCATTGTAATAAAAAGAAATAAGAAATTACAGTACAATATAAAACACTCCAAATAAGTACTGTATAATTTGTTAATATAAATACCGTAGGTCGGGATATATTCGCGGCTGCTTATTTTTGCGATTTTTTCCCGCACTCAGCAATTACCATGGTTACCAAATGCAATTTTAATTGAAAAATCTGCGATATTAATAGCAAAGGACTCTGTTGCAGTGTTCTTGGGCTGTTGTTCTTCTTGCTGTTACTAATCCTTGGTCTCTTTGGAGCTGTTTCAACCAGAGCTACTCTCTTCACTCTGCCTCGCCGTATCTTGGCCCATTCTTGGGACTCTCCACCCATTTATTGACTTGGGCGTGGTTAATTATCACCAGCAAATGGAGCGGCAAGGATTTCGAAGGTAGTGGTCCATACAAGAAGATAGCGGATGGAGAACTGGATGGCTCCCACTAAAGCTGCTAAAGAATAGATAAATAGCTGCTGAACAGTGAACACTGTAATTGTATAAACACGTGGTCTTATTGTCATAGCAACAATCGATTGGTTTCCATGGTATTTAATTGAACCTTTTTATTAGCTTTTATTATCGCGAAAATAAGCAGCCGTGAATATATCCCGACCTACGGTAGTAATTCATTATTAATAAATTAAGAGAATAAAAATACTTTGAAGTGGTAGTCACACACACACATCAACGAAATGACAGCATCTTTTATGTACATGCTGTCATCAATGGACACGTACCAATGTTGCTGTTGCTGTAGTACAACATTCAAAGATGAGTAAAAATCTGAAGGTTGAATGTCAGCCAATTTCTCTCAAAATGTATACACAATTTTGACTGGAGTCAGCTCAAACTTTCTACGTCATATCATCACATGAAGTACATTCTTCATGTAAATGTATCAGGGAAAACTAGACTGTATGAAAATGAAGAATTCTTTCCTACAGTCATTTTTCATGTTGAGAGATTCACATGTACATTAAGTAAGAGTAATGCCTATTACCAAATTTTGGAGGGAATTAAATTTGGCAAATTTAGCGTTTTGATGGCCATTCGCCATAATAAAATCCACCATTTTGAGCCATTATATGCATGCTCAATGGCATGTGGCCAGAAATTCGCCAAATTAAAATTTGTCAATCACCAAAATTTAGCAATTCGCCAAAAATTTAACACACTCAAAAATTCCCAGCTATACAGTATACATTGTACATGTACAAATATCATTGAATGTCCTAGTCATAATTATACAGTAACTAATATCATTAATGTCACATGTACACTGTATATACATGTACCTTGTTGTATTAGACGATTAGATATCCATCCACCAAGAGTAGCTGAAATACCTTTAGCAATCCATGGATAGACATTGTACATCCAAGCCTTTAATAGAGAGAAAGGGAGAGAGAGAGAGAGAGAGAGAGAGAGAGAGAGAGAGAGGAAGAGAGAGAGAAAAGAAAATTTAACTATAGAAAGTAAGGTGTAAAATATATTTTTAACAGATTTGGAAATTCCAGGTACAACAACACTGCATATGTAACTGTAGACAACTCTAAGAACACGAAACACAATATGCCTCATTAATTAACTTAAAATTAAATTTTCTCTCTCACTCTCCTTTACAACGATAGCATTCAGTAGTCGTTAAAATACAATATTTAACTACAAAATTCCATTCCTGTTTCTACACTACTAGCTGTCAACTTCAAAAGGAAAGAGATGGGAAATTCCTTCCATCTCACTAAGGAATTTAAAATATATTATTATACACACACTGGCTTGCTTATTCAGTCAGTGAATGAGCTCATTATTCATACACAATATAAAGTACATGATATATTATTATTACATTAAGAGCATATTATACACATTTTCTGATACATATTGATGTACTTATGCTGTGTAGAAAGTTTGAGCTGATTCTGACTTAAATTTTTCAAGTTATGGCCATTTTATAAAAATGGCCAATTTCTGAAAAATACCCAAGGCTATAGCCCATGGTTTTTTCGAAAAAATGGCTCCAAAACCACCCCAAATTTTTATTACATTTTCTGATACATATTGATGTACTTATGCTGTATAGAAAGTTTGAGCTGATTCCGACTTCAATTTTTCAAGTTATGGCCATTTTATAAAAATGGCCAATTTCTGAAAAATACCCAAGGCTATAGCCCATGGTTTTTTCAAAAAAATGGTTCCAAAACCACCCCAAATTTTTATTATATTTTCTGATACATATTGATGTCCTTATGCTGTGTAG
>NW_003547003.1:26714-31705 GCF_000090795.2 Amphimedon queenslandica | reverse complement strand
ACATAAATTATAAATTAATAATAGTATTAATTGCCAAAATGCCCTAAATTAAATAATGATACTCACCCTAGTTGTGGTCCAGCATGTATCAGCCCCGTTTACAAAACTTCTATTCTCATCAGATACTCTAGTGGTCAATAAACTAGCAATAGCAGGGAAATACACTCCTAAGAATGTATGGATAAAAGATACATTGAATATTGTACATAATAATATTATACATACATGTACATGCATACCTAATACTTGTAATACTTAAAAGTATGTTATAATTATAAAATAATAATAATATAATACATATACATGCACATGTACACCAGTCAATGTTCTGTTAAATATTGCTACTACTATACTACTGGTATCAGGTTTCCCATAAAGCAAGTCAAGTGAGCTAAAAAGAATGCTTCATGTATTTTAAAACTTCATAAATATAGGCAAGGGTACATGTAGTCAATTTTTACAACAATTATTCAAGTAGGATTATACATAATAGATATACATTGAAAGTAAATTATGTACAGGTAATAGTAACATTAAATGCATTAGTAGATGTACGTGTAGCTTCTTGAAACTTAAAGACAAACGATATGTACAAAGTTTAGTTTAAATACTACTTTTATTTAACTACTTTTATTACTTAATTCAAACTTTCTCTCTCTCTCTCCCTCCCTTACCTTGACTGAGTCCATTAGTGAGGTGAGCTACAAAGACTAAAGTGGTTGATATACTAGCTACAATAGATATTGATAGAACTGCCCCACCCCAAACCAGTGCTGATGTCCACAGTACTAGCTCTCCACCATATTTATCACCTAACTGTCCTCCTATCACCTGAGTAGCACTGTAACCCCAGAAGAATGAGGAGAGAATGATACCCTGAGAGAGAGAGAGAGAGAGAGAGAGAGGGAGGGAGGGAGGGAGGGAGGGAGGGAGAGAGAGAGAGAGAGAGAGAGAGAGAGAGAGAGGGGGGGAGAAAATGAACAAGAGAATTTAATAAATGTACATGTAGCAAAAGAAGTGTTGTATTTTGGAGGAGCTACATACATTTAAACTGATAAATTTATGTACATGTAGGATCAATTTTTAATTTGGCTAATTTGTGGCCACATGCCACACATAAAATGGTTTAAAATGGCAGATAGATTTATTTTGGCAAATACATGTACACCTCAAAATGCCAAATTGGCCAAAATTCAAACACTTAAAAATCACCTGATATAATAATATTATATAACAGTATATGTACATGTACAGGTAAAATAGAAAAAAATAGAAAAATTGAATCTAAAAAACGAGCAACAAAATATAATTATTCATATTATTGATTGTCATGCCCACAATATACATGTAATTAAAATATTAAAACCCAAAAGGGGAGGAGTTACTAATGAGAGTCTCCTCCCATCACTTACACACGTTCTTTTATTCCAGTCAAATTCTGAGGCCATTTCAACTATAGATACAGAGAGGGAGGACCTGGCAGCATAAATAAGTATTGAACATATAAATAATACTAGTATCCAGAGCCTTCTCTCCCTCTCAGACCAGTGGAGGGGCTGACCAATACCACCTCCGCTTTTATGACTAGCCATTGACTGGAGGAATAAACCTCTGCTGTATAAAGAAAAGAACACAAATTTACAAAGCAAGATGGCGCCCGTTTAATGGTAGAGCTAAAGGGTTAATTGGAGGGTTAAATAAACCATTCTTTATCTCGTTGGCCGTTGCGTTAATCTTGTAATTCTTCTTCTTGTTCCTCGTGTGATTCTGTGATGGAGGATAAAGCTATCGAGGCTAATGACTTTGGGAATTTTCCGTATCTTTCGTCAAGTAAATAGACCTTTGTTAAACTAAGTGTCTATATATTGCTGTAGGGGATCCAAGAGATATACTACGAGCAAAATCTGATGCTCTTGCTGATGCAATTTCTGACGATGTTGATAAAGTAGCTGCAAGACTACATCAAAAGGGACTAATATCAAAACTAGAGTTTAAGGATGCTAATGAGCTGGTGCATTCGTTGGTGTCACAATTGAGTTGCTGCAGTGATCCCCGACAGTATTTGATTAATGTCTGTAATGTCTTGAAGAATAAGGATTCGGTATATGAGACAATAGCAACACATGCTGATAAGATGTTAATGCAATTGAGGCTGAAAGATATTGAAGGTTTGGCGACATCAGTTTTAGTGTGCAAATAAGCATTATACTTTCATTTACTCTATTATTTATGGTATAGATGACAATCGATTAAGACGATTAAGACGAGTAATAACTAGAGTGATGCATGCTAACATTTCCCAAGAAATGTACACACAAGGTCTTTCAGATTCAGTTGTACAAGAGTTTAAGCTCAAACTGAAAAGCATGTCATCAGTAACAGAAATACAAGAGCATTGTAAGAAATTCATCAGGAGTCTAGTCATTCAAGAAGGACCTGCCACATTATGTGCACAAGTCATAGCAAAGAAATGGAAAGACAAAGTCTCAAAGAAATTTTATTTTGATTTCAACGTTGATGTTGATATAGGCGATTCAGGTATTCACAAAATACAACTTTGGGCATGTTAAAAATAATTATTTAAAATTTTCTTGATGTAACATTCTTAATTATACATTTTTGAAGCCTATAAATTTTGTGTTAAAAAGTGCAAAAGTGAAAAAGTAATCATAGGTTGTCTTATGAGTATATACTATAATTATTGCTCTGATTCTCTACTCTAAATCATTTAATCATTTAATGTTATCATTTACTGTAATCATTTTTTGTAATAATTATCAGGTAAAAACACTTATGACATTTTCTGATACATATACCGGTACATGTACTTATTTTTTGTGTGTGGAATTTTTAAGTTGCTCTAAAAACCATAGCCTGTTACTCTCATAAAGCATGCTTTGTGCAAATCATTGATGTTCCCATTCTGCAAAAAAACCGTTGTGAAAAGTAGCTGCCACTAGCAAAAATAGCATTTTGAATGCTTATAATCTTATCTTCACATAGCTGTGGTTAAGCCAGGTGCTACTATTGTTGATACAGCTGCTTTTGTCTTGCTGTTATTGAGGTTTATATGCATTACTTGAAAATTGAATAGTACCGTATATCTGGTAATTTTCATAGGAGAAAATTTTCAGACAGAAAAAATTCATGTACTTTTATTTTCGCACAGTGGTTCCTGTCTGAAAATTAATAACATATGAAATTTTAAAGATCTTATAAAGGATCCCACAGAGCACCTCTGTTTGAGAAGCTACCATGTTTATTAGACTGTCTGCCAACTGCAGTAGGAGACTAGGAGAAATACTTTAATTGGAAGAAACAAAGCAGCGCCATTTTGTGATGATAGTGCCACATGTCTTGACAATGCACGTGGTATCTGCATGCAAAACTTGCACATGAATAAATTAATTTTCATGAATTTTAATTTCGCACAAAGCCATGCATCCAAAAATTAAATACTGACGAAAATTTCCAGATATAGGGTATTGTCGATTGCCGTTTGAAATGAATCGGATTTTTGCATATTAAGTCATGAAATTTTTTTCACTACACTAGGTACTTTAAGAGAATGGATGAAGAAAGGGAGCGTTGATCTAACTGTTACTCGTGTTAACATGCTTGGTGTTCCTGGGTCTGGTAAAACCTGTGCACAGCTCCTACTGTTAGATGAAGATGCTCCAAAAGAGAAAGTTACTAATAGCACAGCAATTGCTTGTCCCACTGTCCGAGCAGTGAGAGTAGGGGTAGATTATGAGAGTATGAAATGGAAACGAATAACAAGAGATATGTTAATGGAGGGTTTAGCAGCTGATTTGATTGAAGCATCACAAGAAAAAGCAAAAGAATCAGGAACGGAAGCTTCATCATCAGATGGCATTGATCAGTCACCAGTGTCAAGCGGTTCTAAGGATTTTGTGTCATCGGATCAAATAGAAGATGATGATGTTAATCTTCATGCTGAGGAGGTAGTTCAGGAAATTTTGGCAAAGGATCCAAAAGACATTCATTTAAAATGCCATTGGTTGTACGTTATTGATTCTGGTGGCCAACCAGCATATCAAGAGCTGCTGCCATTATTTACAAGAGCGGCTTCTCTTAATATCATCACTCTTGACCTTTCTAAACCTCTTGATGATGAGCTTGACATGATGTACAGGGCTGATGGAAGATATTTTCGGTGTCGCTCTAAATCAACCCAGTTAGCATCCTTCCATTCTGCTGTTTCCACAGCAGCTAATTTTAAATCTCTTGATATATCTTGCATCACTAAAGCACATCGTCATTCGATGCATCTCGTTCTGGGAACACATTATGATAAACCTGATAAAGATCTTCTACAGAAATGTGAAGATAAGTTAAATAGTTCAATATCTTCCTTACAACCTTACTTAAAAGATCGTATTATCAAAAAGTCAAAAAATTCTATTGTATTTCCTGTCAACACAGTTGCTGAATCAAAAGAAGAGAGGGATAAATACAGGAAACAAGTTTGCCAAGCAATATGGAAAAGTGGCTCTGATGCTTCTGCTACAATCAAAATACCAATTCAATGGTTTGCTTTTGAGCTCTCTTTGCCTAAAAAGAAAAGTATCTTATCTTTTGAGGAAGTAGCATCTATTGGGAGGAAATATGGCATGAAAGAGGAAGATACAAAGGAAGCATTGCAGTATTTTCATGACGTCAGCCTGATGTTATACTATCCAGAGGTTATTGATAATATATTGTTTCTTGATCCTAAGCCCATTCTTAATATTCTTTCACAGCTATTAGCTCTTACATATGTCCATGTCGATGATAAAAATGCACTTGATGATAATGATTACAGCTACTAAAATCTGTTTTACTCCAGCCACCCTCTGAAACGGACATAGTGAACCTTAAAGATGGCTTCTTTCATGAGGAAATTTTTTCTTGCTTACAATCAAGTGAAGTTTTTAGTCAGTTGAGTTTAACTTCCTGATACCTATTTCTCTTTGCTGCATCTCAATATC
>NW_003547003.1:19808-26439 GCF_000090795.2 Amphimedon queenslandica | reverse complement strand
CACATGGAGCACAATCATGCCAATGCATTTGCTTGTTCAAAAGATCCGGAGAAGAAATGTTACTGTCTCGTTGTTAATAAAGATAAATTTATAGTCCAATGTACAGATTGTCCTGGGTTACCTTGTATTTCTGAGTCTAAGTGCAGGTGCTGGTTTAAATGTTCTACAGATGCTCCAGATAATACAAGTAAGACCTTTATTCTGCCTTTCATACATGTATGCATTCATTCACATTAAAAATATACATTAAATTGTGCGTTTGAGAGAGTCATATTTTTTTGTTATAGGTAAACCAGGGATGACTTGTGTTTTTAGATTTGGACTTGTAGTCCTCTTTGCTTTGGCTGGATATTTAGCTTTCTACTGTTATTCTAGTAAATAAAGACAACTTCAGGCTGAATTATTGTGTTATCTATTTTGTTTACAGTTCCAGAACTTGTAATTTTTGGACTAGTACTTGTGGGATTAATGTTAATTGCTTTAGCTAAAAGAAAATTTACCTGGAAATTTAGTAAGTAACTGTAATAAAATATAGCCAGTATTACTGTTACTTTATACAGTTGGGAAAATAGCTTTTGTTGGAGTTTGTAGTGCGATTGTCATTGGGACTGCTACTACATGGATAATGACCTGGATTAATGGAGGTGATGTTGCTAAGCTGGAGCCTCTTGTAACTCTAGTGACCACTATCCTCACACCTATTGTAACTCTAGTTTTTAATAATTTATTTGACTTAGACAAATAGGCTTTTTTAAAGTTATAACTATTCTTGTATTGCCAATTTGAGATTGGAATTCGAAAAAGCTTTGAATTTATGAATTTTGTAACGTATTCATTACATCACTATTTGTGGCTGCTGTATCATCATGTGAATTCCACCTGTGAGAGTCATAAATAATTATATGTACTGTACATATCATGCCGATTACTGAGTTTGTCTCACTGACAGTTAAGAGAGAGTGAGAGGAGAAAAATCCTACATGTAATTACTCTGTTCTGTAGTCTGCATACAGGTATATTCTATTCTTTGAATGAACATTATAATTATTATTATGCCATACATGTACCTTGTTGTATTAGACAATTAGATGTCCACCCACCAAGAGTAGCTGAAATACCCTTAGCAAATTATGGAGAGGAAGATATAGAATTTTTAAATTTAATATTACAGTATCATTATTATCATAAACTATCTCATATCTTTAAAAATAGTTTGTAACCTAGGATATTACTCATGTTACTATAAATTTGTATTATAGTTTTAAGAATTTTTTGGATGTGCCTTTCTGGCTTTGATAGTAGTTACCGTTTGATTGATTGTAGCTTGGAAAATGGACATGACATTTGGGTATATTGTCTCCTTTTCTTGGACCCATTTTGACAGAAATTTTGAATGAGCTCTCTAAATAGAACTGATGGCAGAGTACAGTATAGGGGGTATATTTCATGAGGATATAATTTTGCTAATTTCACAGTTTTGAAACATTCGTGAAAATTTTTATTTATGAAAATTATTTTTTATCATATTAATAATGGTCATTAGAAGAAAAATGCAAAATTTTTTTTTGTGAATAGGTTGAAAGGTGATTTTCGTGAAATATTTTCCCCGGAAAATATATCCCCTATACAGTATTTGCCTAAATTTAATAATAGAGTGACTTTAGTTTCCTGGGTACAAAACCATATGGGAACATGTTAGCAGGTCGGCTAGGTCCTCTGTAGCCTATACACAATTTTTGATATTATTTTTATACCCAATTATTGTTAAAATCTTCTCAAATTAATGAATATATTGATATTCATATGGTAATACCCTGATTATGGTCCAGCAGTATTCACAGGTATTAGTATATAACAAAGAGTATATTATTTTTCCTGTTTGTCTAGTCTCCAATTAAAATTTACAGTAATAAAATGCATGTATATTAAGTTTCATCATGCATAATGAGGTAGTCTTTTACCACTGGCAAATAATGAATAGATGATGCAGCCAGAGAATGAGACAGCAGATATCATTAGGAAGACATAAGACCAGTTGTTGTATGAGTGTAATAAATGACCAACTAATGACACACCAAATACACCTGAGGAGAGAGAGAGAGAAAAGACAGGAAGAAAGAGATATATACAGAAGAAATTATTCTAAAATTTGTCAATAATTATTTTAAAGTTCCTAAAATCTTTATATGTAAATTTGGCACATAGGCATGTACATGCATGCAGTCTGCTACTATTACTGTATTGCTCCAAATTTCAATGGCCAAAAATTTCTGTGATATTTCAATAATCATGAAAATTTTAAAAAGTAAAAATGTAAAACTACATAAAAAATGTAAAACTGTCACTGATTCCAAGTTATGCAGCAGAAATGAATGAAGTACATTATTTGACAGTAAAAGCAAACAAAGGAAGGTCCATTGTAAAAGATCAAATTAAGTAGCCATTAACTGATAATATCCGATTGGCAGCTGTAAATATTAACTTGAGTAATGAATCAAATATAATCATACTCCTCAGTCCTATTAATTAGAATTATTATTATAACTATAATTATATTATTTTGACATACTCATTTGTTACTGTGTGTAGCTCATAGCTCACATTCCTATCATACATCATATTATTGGCCTGAGTAGTAGCAGTTGGTACTGGTGGTGGTACGTTATTAATTACTGATTTCTTGCAACTAATAAATGCAATAAAAACAATGTCCATGTGCAGTCAAATTTAATGTTATACTTACCGATAGGAAAGTACAGCAATCAATATTAATATCAATATGATATTAAAGGATATACTCAAACCAGATAACACTAGTGCTGCATTAGTAGAGCCTGTGCCTTTAATTGAATTGAGAAATTTGAAATCAAACAATCAAACTCAATAACTTACTGTCATCATCAATGATGGTCACAACTACTGTATAAGAGTAAGAAGTAACATAATATCCAGATATCGAGCATATTCTAACATCAAAGGATTCAGTTGATTCCGGCACATCATCATCCACTAGTGATATTGTATGTGAAACTGAAGACTGTCCACTTGGGATTGTTATTGTAGCAGTGAATGATATATAATCAGTGCCTACAAAAAAGTTAAATTTAATAATATTGATAGTTAAACTTATAGTTTAAAAACAAACCATTTCTTGCTCCACCACTAGTTGGTACATCAGTTAATATGATAACAACATCATTAAGAACAGGCTGTGCTGATGTTATAGTAATTGTAACACTTCTATTGCTTTCAGAAACTATGTATTCAGGAGAACTGAATGTTAACAATATACCTAAAATAATAATGATGATTACAACAATAATAGTTTAAGAATGATCCTATTAAAAACATATATAACATAGCTATATAAAATTTTCACAATTTAGAATTATAATACATGTCTTACGACTATTATCATAAATTTGGATTGTAGCGTCTGATTCAGTTACTATTGGTGAACCACTGATATATGACATTTTAGCCTTAAACATTTCTGTATACTCAGATACTGTAGATGGTAATATTGTGACATTATAAGAGAAACCTGTAGACCCAGCAGGTAGAGTGATCTCCTCATTAAATGCAATGTAGTCAATGTTCCCTAGAAAAATGAAAAGGGAAGAGATTTCATTATTGTCAGTCATTTCATATATCGTATGATTGCCAGAGAGAGACAGCATAATAATAAAGAAATATTAATTTTATAGTTTATACTTGTCGCAGGATAGGTAGCACCAGGTGTAGGTACATCAGTTAGTCTAATAATAGTTTCTCCTAATAGAGGCTGTGATGTAACACCAGTTAGAGTAACATTAGCGTTGGTGGTCTCCTCTGAAGTAATGTAATTGTAACTGGGAGAGAATCGAATGGTAGAAACTAAAGAATACAAATGATTTAATTTAGGAAATGAGAATAAGAAAGGAAAATTACCATCAGTATCATTAATAGTTACAGTAGCATTGGGTCCAGTAACTGTCAATGGCCATCCACTAACAAATTCTAAAGCTGCACTGAATTGCTCAGGAAATTCTGCCTCTTTATCATTGTAGATGTATACAGTATAAACCCGTTTTGTATCACCAGCACGTAGAGTGACTGTACTATTGAAAGATGAGTAGTCAGTTCCAGCTATAATAATAAATCAATGGAAACATAAATGAAATTATAAAATAATTTAATTACTCACCAGTAGCTTGATGAGTTGTTCCAGCAGTTGGTATATCATATAGTCTAACAATGGAGTTACCAAGAAGAGGCTGAGATGTCACAAATGATATGCTAATCCATACTGGTGCCTCAGTTACATTGTAAGTAACAGGGTCAAACCTTACTAAAGTAGGAACTAAAAAAAGTAAAAAAAAAACTGGCAGTAAACACAATACAAGAGTGAGGGAGAACTAACCATCAGTATCATTAATAGTCACAGTAGCACTAGATCCATTAACTGTTAATGAGTTTCCACTAACAAACTCTAAAGATGCACTGAATTGCTCAGGAAACTCTGCCTCTGGATTAGAAAGGATGGTGATAGCATAATCATATCTTGTAGACCCAGCAGGTAGAGTGACTGTCTCATTGAAAGTCACATAATCAACTCCAGCTATAGTGAAGTTATTATAGAAATTACATAATAAATGACATTCAAATACTCACAAGTAGCTTCATCAGTTGCTCCAGCAGTTGGTATACTGGATATTCTAACAGTGGATTCTGCACTGAGAGGTTCAGATGTCACAAATGAGATATTAAGCGTTACATTACTATCTCCCTCAGTTACGCTGTAAGTAGCAGGATCAAACATCACAGTGGCAGCTATATTGAAAGGTAGACCTTACCAATCCATTACTAAATCTACAGCAGATACTTACCATTAATGCAACAGATACTCAGTAATAATAAAACTAATATCTTCTCCATTTTATTTTCTTATTCTCCTTCTCTTTCCGATGTTGTCACGCTAAAGTTTTATTTTGTACGTCACTTAAGGTATTATATGTGTTTACATTGTAGACTAGTGCACATTAAAAAGGAAAAGTAATCCAATGACGAATAGACTAATGACCATCACTATGATAAGTGTTTTATTGAGTATTGATAATCAAGTGTCTTAACTCATTTGGCATTTCATAGCTCACATATTCCTATCATGAGCCATAACTGGTTTCAGTAGTCACTATACAGTTGATACTGTTGCTATTAGTCATTGATTTTTATTAGTCATTGATTTTACAGCTATTTGCATAGACCTTGCAATCTGCCAAGTAAGTGGTGATATGACCACACAATGCAAGACACACCTCAATTTAGACAGTCCCCTTTGAAGTTCATAGATTGGTTTATGAATTGGTTTGCAGGGTCTGTGCAATTTGCTGTAAAATGATAAATAATGTACAATAACTATAATAATGCCTCACAATCCAGGACCCTCAAGCTCAAAGCGATTCCTTGCATCAAACCTTAAATCACTTACACAATTTTGACTGTTATGTACACTGTAAACCTATAGCTTCAATCACACATCAGTCTTAAATAATGCAAATTAAAGTGATCTCTTCTCTCAGGATAGAAGATTCCCTACTATGTGTATGGAGTGCCAGTTGTAAACACTGACTGCCTTAAGGAGTGAATGATAAGGCTATTAGATCTAATTTAAGCTAAATCGAGTTAACTAGAAACAGTAAACAATTGATCATAGGACTGCTGAGAAAGCAGCTCAAAAAGCTGATATGCAGGGAGTTTGCAGGATTCACTCTTGCTTCTGGGGTGCTATTGCAGCAAAAATCGCTATAAGAGATAATTTTTATTTTTATAATTTTTTCTGATACATACATAATAATATACATGCTCTTGTTGCAATGATATTTATGGAAGTGTCCTTACAAGTATTTCAGAGGTTCATTAATTGGGACTGCTACTACCTGTCCTGATTACTGAGCTCCTTATTTTAGAGTGCCCACAGTATCAAGTTTCCTCATGCATATTGTGAGGTAGTCTTTTCCCACTGGCAAATAATGAATAGATGATGCAGCCAGAGAATGAGACAGCAGATATCATTAGGAAGACATAAGACCAGTTGTTGTATGAGTGTAATAAATGACCAACTAATGACACACCAAATACACCTGAGGAGAGAAAGAGAAGAAAAGACATAGGAATAAAAAGGATAAATATAGAAGAAATTATTCCAATTCATTTACTGTATAGCTCCAAATTTTGATGGCCAAAAATTTCCACTGATATTTCAATAATCATGAAAATTTTAATTGCAAAAAATACTGGTCACTATTTCACAAATATCTATAATTTTCAGAAAAATTACAAAAAAATTTGACCACAAAAATTTGGAGCTATACAGTAGTAATTCACATTCTGGTACTGTACCAATAAGAGCAGAGAGTCCACTCATAAGACCATAAAGAAGTCCACTATAAGAAGGAGCTAGGTCTATTGGATTGATGGTAACTCCTGATATTTCAAACCCTTGAAAGAACAGGGCAGCTACAACAAGACCCAGACAGATATTGAAGTCAGCTAAAGGTCCACTCTGACAGGCAATGGCTAAAAAAAAGAGACAAAGAGAAGATCCAGCTAGTGATAGTCCTTCCATTAACTTCCTTGTAGTTGTAATACT